>NC_079477.1:9819639-10122669 GCF_026230105.1 Diorhabda sublineata | reverse complement strand
TTTCTCAAGGGATTTGTTTTGAGGGAGACAACATTCAATGATGAGTCTTTTTGATTAAAATTCATTTAAGAAATCAGTGTTATCTCTCACTTTCCACTTCGTACAAGATTATTTTTTGGCCCTCATACTAGTTCATAAATTTTGTATTTCTTTTTAAGAAATGTTTAAAACTTTCCTCATAACAAATATAGATATTATTATTGCTTACTCGTATGCATTTTGGTAACTTCCAAGGCTGCTGCTACTGCTACTACTACTGTACGAACTGTGAGTTTGCATCGATTGTTGCAATCCTTCTCGTAATTGATTCATTAAATTATGTTCAAGTCTTGATCTCAAATCTGCCATTTGGGCGCTATTAAAATTGCCGTGTGCAGCGTAAGAACCACTTGCGCTATGAAAAATAAAATTCTATATTAAATCGATAATAATCAATCGACAACAAGAAATATTTTCGTTTGCATTTCAAAGTAAAATATGAAATTTTTGGTTCTGTTTCAATATATTGATGTATGGCGAGGATAATACGTTATGTAATCTTAATTTTGCCTTCATCAAACCTGCAACTTATGTTATATCTTATATTTTTTCGGGAAAGGTAATTGAATATTCATGAAAAAAAAGGTTTTGCTTCTTCCATTAGAAGGAGATCAAAATTTATAAATAAATTAAAACAAAAAAATATTGAATTCGAAATTGAGTTCAGTTATAGGACCAAGTTTTGAGTGCACGAGTACAACGATAATTCATAAACTTGATTTTCCGTTTGCCGTTGCCGTTAATGTTTGCTGCAAAATTAAAAAGCCGTGACCAGCAGAGCTCTATCACGAAAGTCGAATTTTTCGTCGAATGAAGAATTTAACTAATACACAAACAAATCTTTCCATAAAATGAATTTCTTGGAAATGATATCAATTCTCAATCTTATTTCTTTATATGGAAAATTTGCTATTCCTCAATAACTTTTCATTTCACAAGTTAACTCTCTCTCTCGAATGAAAATTCATAATTTCAATAGACCCCGTGGTCTCGAACCCTCTTGTTCAATTCCAATTGACAACAAAGAAAAAATTGTCATAATGACAAGAAATTTCGAAAATGGGAAGTAAAAAAAATCACCCTAGCAACGATCATACTTGTATTATTCATTAAATAGGCGGTCCAGTTCAACAATTACAACAATCAAAATGATTTCGGGCGTTTTGTGCTAGAAGAACTGAAGAAGAAAACTTTGAACTTGAGAAAGACAATTCTTCAACATCACCCCTACTTGCATGCGAAGTTCGAACCCTATAGTTAAACTTTTTCTGACCAAAAAATAAGAAAATATAACAAAAATGACCATAAAATGGAGAGGGGTGGAGATGGAAAGTTTCGACCTTAGATAGGAAATCATCTCGCAACTAATTGAACCTACATGTGAAATTTCATTTTTCAGTCGCTTTTTGTTTGACCTGCAGAGGCGAGTTTTTTTGCACTGCGACCCCTCGAAATATTCATTTGTTTTCAACCAAACTCTAATAACATGCCATGAATGCTAATTTTGAACCAAATCGGACCCATAGCAATTGCTCGAGAGACGAAAATAAGAATTGTAGCTTAAACAGATATATATATATATATATATATATATATATATATATATATATATATATATATATATATATATATATATAAACTACACACATTTTCTTTGAAAAATTCGACTAAAAACATTGAAATGTATAACACCATTCATATTTCCCTTCGGCCGTTCGTAGCAATAGAAAAAAGCCAATCACATCCGTTTGCATTTGTTATCTTTATCCCAATAAAAAAACAATTCTTTATTAGCCATAATATCGTTGATAAATACTGAATTAAAAACAAAACCACAAAAATGTTACGAAAACAAAAAGCATTACATACGTAAAAAAGAATAACAAAATTTTTAGGTCTAGGAATAGGGCATAGAATTTGCTACGAACGTCCAACGGCAAACTTCATCCGCGAACGGCAACGGCAAACGAAAAGTCAAGTTTATGAATCGGCCTTAATGGACACAACTTACTCGCCGTAGATTTCACGTGGATATCGAGGAAATACGTTAAGGTTTGTCTAAGTTTGGCGGTGTGCCGTGGAAATTCTTCACCCTATACATAGGGCGTAGAATTTGCTACGAACGTCAAACGGCAAACTTCATCCGCGAACGGCAACGGCAAACGAAAAGTCAAGTTTATGAATCGGCCTTAATGGACACAACTTACTCCATTATTTTATTTCTTAAAAGTTGAATATAAATTGATAAAAATATGTTTTTATCGTAAAGTAATAACTTCAATTAAAGAAAATCAATATAAATTACGAAGAGCAGTTTGCATTTTGCCACGTGTCTGTTTGAGAAACATTGCATGTCCAAATCTAACGGTAAACCGACATCATTTGATATTTATGAACTGTCAATATGAATCTTGAATTGAACGCATTCAAATTCAATTGGTACATCTGTGGGAATGATTGCTAGCAAAACTGTTTGATTGCAAAAAACTGACGCAATGGAATTGTTTTTATTAGCACAATCTTTCTCCATAATACTAGTGAGTAATTTTGATGAGCGGAACATTCAATATCGAACTCGTACTTAATTGTGAGACGAAGGAACAAGGCGGATGTAAATATTTGTCGGTAATGTTTTCATTCCAGTTGATTTTATTCAGTTCATACAGCCACTTGCCATAATTCAATACAATGTGCGAGGTGCAAAATTTTTTGAAAAAAAAGTACGCGCAGATGAAGTTCAGCTGATTTTTTTATGCATTATTTCGCACTTGCCACATCATCAACAGCAGCGGTTTGAAACGAACTTATTTTTTCTCGTACCGAAAACCATGTGTGACGAAAAATAAGAGGCACCGTATCAATCTCAAATTTCTCGTTAAATTGGAAAAAACTCCGACTGAGTGCTATAAATTGTTGCAAGAGACCTATGGTGACAATTCTCAATCTTGTGCGCGTGTTTTTGAGTGGTGTAAGCACTTTAGAGACGTCCGAGAGAGCACTGAAGATGATCAGCGCCCAGGTTAACCTGTGACTGTTTCAACTCCGGAAACAGTGACTAAAATCAAGCAAATTGTGCGTGCAGATCGTCGAATGAGCATCTGGATCATTGCCGAGGGTGTAAACGCCGATAAAGAAACGGTTTGAAAAATTTTACATGAGGAATCACACATGACATGAAGTCTGTACGAAGTTGGTGCCAAAAAATCTGACTCCTGACCAAAAGCTCTTTGACCCGATTTGAGTCGATGGAAGCGGTAAAGCAAAAAACGCCAGAGCTCCTAAAGGCACTCACCAAATAAGACTTCCAGCATTGCATCGATCAATGGAAAGGTGTGTGGCGAGGAGAGGGGAGTCTATTTGAGGGGAGCTTTGGAATGTAGAATAATTTTTATTATTAAACCCTTTTTCGTAACCAGTATCGTTATTTAATAGCCAGACCTCGTATTATTATTATACGATTATTGTAATCCAGTGTGGAGGGTGATGTCTGTTGTCAAAGAATTCGGGCGGTTATACATTATAGGTGGTATTGTCAATACTGATAAATATTTATCCATTTTTAAGGAATAAGTGAGTCGTTGTGAAATTTTATTTGTTTTTGAAAGGCAAATGACGAGGAGTTAGAAACTGTGGACTGAGATTCTGCACTATAATTTAAGGAAGACCGTCGAGTTAAGTTTAGAAAGATAGATGAGGCTATCAGCATATCAAAAGAACGCATTTACCAAATTTAAAACTTGTGTTTTGCGGAATTTTTGGAAAAATGTTTGATGGATAATCCAAAGAAATTGGAAACTCGCCAGCCTTAATTTTGTTTGCTCCTTGATATCGATTAATGTTACTGTCAGACGGCCTTGATTCTATAGAATTTTTAAGAAATATTTGGAATTTTTATATTTACATTTAAAAAAAATCGATGTGGAAAAATAGTTAAAATAAATGTTCCATTTAGATATATCCAGTATCTAACAGAGTAGCCCGTGCTTCGGTTTAGGATTATCTAATTATTTTTCATGTAACATCACTAAGAATTGCAGAGGCTTGTCTATGTGAAAGCACGAGAAATTTCAAACTCACAACAATTAGTATCAACCTCAATATTTTTATTGTACTCGTATCATCAATCGAACTATGTGTTTTCTTAAATCATATGTATTGAGATAAGCGTTTATAATCGCGTTTACTCTGTGTACTAGAATATAGTATTTTGACAATATTTCTTTTCATTATTATTAAACCAATGATGTGACGAACGTAATAATATTAAAAAAAACTAACCTATACTCTTGCAAATGCCTGGTGAGATTCCTATTCAGTTGATTAGATAATTCTTGTAATGAAGCTTGGTAATTTTGTGGGCTGTAAGTATAGGATCCGGCCGATTCCCTATTTACTGCCAAATTAAGCTGCCTAGAAAGATCGGCTTGAAGTTGTCTCTGTAATTCGGCCATGTTACCAGTGCTTTGCGACACGTAAGTATTATGTGCCGATGCACTTGAACCATATTCATTAGTTTTGATTCCTGGCTGATAATAAGTAGGAGTGGTTCCGTAAGTATCGGTTCCGTAAGTCCCAGATCCGTAAGTCCCAGATCCGTAAGTACCGGCGCCGTAAGTACCAGTTCCGTAAGTACCGATTCCGGTACCAGTTCTGTAATTACTAATACCAGCTCCGTAATTTGTACCGTAACTTGATTGGCTTCTATATGATGCACTAGAAGACCAGCTATAAAAACAAATAAGATAATAAAATGGAAACGAAAACGAATGTTAATTCTTTGCTTGCTGTGGTTTTTTTAACACTTGTTGAATGTAATTGTCACTTAAGATATAAAATTAGAATTAATTCTTACCTCTTACTAAATGTTTCGAAATCTCTGTTCAGTTTATTCATTAAATTCCTTTCAATTTGCTCTTTTAAATTCTCCAAATCTCTTAAACTGTAGTTGTAATCGCTGGACAATGCTCCACTGGGACTAACTGAGTACATGTATCCGTCTCTCTGCGTTTGACTACCGTAGTTTTGTCTAATAACGTCGTCTAAATGGTACGTAATGTTATTTCTCAACTCGGTTCTTAATCGCTCTAAAAGTACTTCGGGATTGGTTAAGGAGTATTGTTGACTTGAGGAGAAATGTGTTCTTCGCGTTTCGTCTAATATATTATTCAAATTCGCGTCCAATTGACTTTGTACTCTTGAAGCAATGGAAGTAATACTTTCAGGATTGGTAATTGGAGTGTATCGAGTTTGAATATTATTGTATTGATTGTGCGTGTAATATCTCGGAGTTGAGTAAGTTGAGTATGTTGAATAAGTAGGAGTAGAGTAGGTTGAATAAATTGGAGTAGAGAAAGTTGGATAACTTGGAGTAGAAACTGTTGGATAAATTGGACTGTAGCTTACCGTGGTGTAGTAAGGTCTTTGAGTCGTTGTGTATGCGTAATTATTAGCGTTGCTGTTTGAGTAGCTGTACTGGTTATACTGGTTGTATTGGGTACGGAGTTGACTAAGTAATACATTTTCTAATTGATTTCTCAAATCTAGGAGTTCTTGATAGTCGTAGTTGGCGGTTGGTTGCAGCCTAAAAACAAAAAAAAACAGAAATATTTACTTAGCTTGTTATAGTAAGTGTTCTTTTAAAGCCTGCTAGATCTTAAAAAAGGATTAAAAGTGATACATCATTCACTTTTTTATATTTATACTCTTGTAATTCATAAAGGATAGATTTAGATTAGATGAGATAGTGCGTAGACGCCGCGAATCTACCTGTTTGCCAGTCAAATAGCAAAGACTCTGCAAAGTGCAGTACTTTTTCTGGCTTAAAAATGCTTGGAAGTAAGTACCTTAGCCTTTGTCTATGGATAGCCTAGCACTCATAGAGGAGGTGTTCGGCAGTTACCTTCGTTCCATGCAGAAACGAGAAGAGTTGTCAGTTTATTCGATGTTCGTCAGGTGGTAGTTCACCTGATAGTGTCCAGTAAGCATATTAACTAATAACTATCCTTATCTTTCCTTAATGCAAAAGCATTTTGAGACCGGTTAGTAGAATAAGAAAGGAAACTCTTCGATTACCTATTCCCACTTTTTAATGATCATGGCTGGAGAGCTTTTTGTGAAACCTATAAAAGGTTGTGTTCCTCTGAAAAGAGTTACGTTATACACGACTTCTTGATCCTTATTGCGCGATTAATCATTTTTCCGAGCAAGCGTTGGTCTCTGTATGATACAATAACCATAGAGATATTATAGATAGAAGTAACAACATACTGAGACAAAAAAACTACTGTCGCTCTCTTTCAATGCAGTCTGACGGAAATTCTCACTTCCAGAGCGGGCTAAGGTTTGTTGCTTCCACTTATAATATCTCTTTGCCAGAAAAAAAGAGAGGTAATTGTTGCAAAGCGCCAGGTTTACACTCGTATTAAATCCAGCTGGTAGAGACATGACGGCTTTCCGTCAATTGGGTTTTAGAGCTGTTGAAAACTAATTTTTGGCTTAAACGGTTTGTTGATAGGAGAAATTGTCGCGTACAAAGTGAAAACAATCCACCAAACACCCTAAAAGACTACCTTAGAGTCACTAGAATATACAATAATTTTTTGTTTGAGAATTACCTTGAAGTAGCAATATCACATGATTTATAAGAGTACAAGCGATACAAGCACCGAGGCCAGCGGATATAATATAGAAAAGCAATATGTAAGATCTAAACAAGAGTCGAAACATCAACAACAAAAATAATGGGGAGATAGAATAAGGTAATAGCGAAGAACTTGGAACTCAGAATGTGAGATAGTTTAGAGAACGTGAACGAAGTTGAAGAGAATACTTGACTGACCACCAAAAAGATGGTATAAAAATTACCCCAGCGTCTCAAGAGAACATCAGGAGTAGGCTAAATATTGGAAATGTATCAGAACAGGTTCCTATTAAAAGAAACAAAAAGTAGAATTGTATATTGTACGTTAGTATACATATCAATCAATTTTTGTTTTACTCAATAGCGGATTTTTCAGCAAATTATTAGAAAGCAATAATTCCCATAAGACCAACTTTCCCTTTTATTTATTTACCTATTAGATGAGCTGAAAGGTTAGAAAGCTAATACATAGATAGTGCTACTAGTATTTAAAGCCATATTTTCCAGTTAGCACTAATCACTCACTCATAAATTTGACAGTTGCATACGAGTTATAGTATTTTTAGAGAAGCAATTTTTGTTAATTAGAAAAAAATTTTCGATAACAGCAAAATGAAGCTGATTAAAATAACTGCGACCCTAAAGTTATCGAAGAAACGTGTGAATAAATATTAGGGTATAGGGAAACTGCTGTCAAAGTGGGTTCCGAACGAGCATACAATCGACAAAAAACAAAAACGAATTGCTGATTCAGTGTTTGGAGCTCTTCATCAATAATAAACCGGAATAATTGGCGTCGATATGTGGCAATGGATGAAACATGGTACTATCATTTCTAATCTGTCTAATCGACAGTCAGTCGAGTGAATTATACATGAAGAATTTACTTCAAAGCTCAGAAAAACGCAGTCGACCGACAATATTATGCCAACAGTATTTTGGGATGCGCATGGTATAATAATGATCGCCTATCTTTATAAGATAAAAACCATAACTATCGATCATTACGTAGTGTTATAAGAATAAATGTCTGTTTCATCAAAACAGTGCACCGTAAAAATTTTCGGAAAGGTTTTGGTTTACACTCGATTAAATCCAACTGGCACATACATTAAATCGTATTTTATGTTTTATCCATCGAAAACTCACCTTCCACCTATCATAGAATAAGACTTTCCGCTTCGAATAAGCTGTTGTCCATATTTTAGATTTAATTCGTTGTCGAGTCTGTTTGTTAAGTTTTGTCTCAATTCCCTTTCTAACTCAGCTAAGTCCATTCGCGAATTTAAGCTGTTGTAACGGATCATATCTTGAATTTCTCTCTCTAGTTGTTGTTGAAGACGGGAAGTCACCAATCTAAGGTTTGAGGTCATACCATAACTTCCATAACTGCTGCCGGCTAGAAAGATTTTAGATAAATAACGAGAACGGAAGCGATTAGTAGAAATAAGAATGAAAGCTAAGTAGTGGATAAGACGAGAAAGAGATTTCTATCGTAAAATAATTACACTAAGGAATATTGAAAAACCCTCATTTTGTTGTATTTCGTTTAAAACTGATGAAAAATTTCTGAATTTATGAAAAATCGTATTTTGAGGGTAGATGTAGATGTCGATATTTCCATAGTGACATTTCTTTAAAGTTTGCAAATAATAACCATCAAGCTTAATGAACCCTCGTTAAGTTTTTCAATGTACAGAGCCTTGTTTAGAGCTCTAGTCATGGGATAATTCAAATAATTTATTATTTGAGACCAGAAAAAATGAAAAAAAGTGTATGAATATGTTTGCAAACAGTTTACGCAATATTACAAAATTTGGAATGAAAATTTGAATGAAAAACTAGCAGATATATACTGATAGAATGGAACGTACGGACAGCAAAGAATATAAGCTACAGTGTAGTATAGTATAAGTTTTATCGATATAGAACCAAATTCACCAACCGATGTAATTATTGCCAATATCTAGAAGAAATAAGTTACAAGCATTTCCCGAAAAAGTAAAAATACGCTTAGCCACTCTTAATGGGAAAGGAGTTTTCAATTTTTTTGAAATTTCGATAAAAGTGCACCAACTATTTTTACTAAATTTTTTATGTTGAATTGACGTGACTTAGAAACCAAGCAGACTATTTGAAAAAATACACAACAATTACGTTTCAAATACCGACTAAAAAGTCTGTAGGTCATATACATATAAAAAAGGCAATGTTCGGGTTCAATTTACATACTTTTTGTGGAATTTATGAGCAAAGGTGATCCGGTTTTTAAGATTTTGTTAGCCAAACGTATGTAGATCCAAATATGAAGAAGCTTTTATTTCATAATTAAATAATTCCGAAAATATGTAAGCTTTCTGGTGTCTTCAGGGCGTTAACACAGAGAGCTATTACACCGAAGTTAAGAAGTAAAATTGTATCAAGAAAAATGGAATCAAGTGATGCTTATATACTACTACAGTTTTTTTAATTGAAAATAAATTGAGTATATATTTTTAAATGTTTATAAATATAAATAAATAGTAACATTATAACATGTCAGAAGTTTTTTTGTTGACTAGTGTTTTCTATTAATAATTTTTACTTACTATATCCAGCCTGGCTGCCATAAATTCTATTGCTATGCGCCATATCTTCTACTTCTTGATTATTGATACTTCCGTAGGTTCCGGCTCTCATGTGGCCGTAGGAGTTTGTGTCTCTATTGTAGTCGTATCCATATTGAGCGTTATGAAATTTGGGATTGATATATTCAGAATGTTCACTGTTGGAATCTTCGATGGGCTTGTATCGATTTTCTAAATCACCATCTTTTTTATAATAACCTTAAAGTAAACAAGCTTTTAATTTTCCATCAACTATATACTAATAATATAAAGAGGATGCCTTGTTGGTTCCCGTAGCTGCCATCGCCTTAATACATGGAGAATATCCCGAATACTCCGAGCGTGGCAGACTTTGGAGCAAGACTTTTCCACTACGTCAAATCTCAGTATTTTACTATGTATTTCAATAAGAGATTGATATTTGGAGAAAATGTATATCATAGTTTCTTCCTCTATTGTATCTGTGCCAGCCGACTTTCACGTGTTCAGTGATTAAATCAACTACACTCTGCTTCTCCTCTACTTAGCTGCAGTATTACCACTGCTCAGTTTGAGCGGATTGTTTTATCTGTGGAGGTCATCATGACTCTGATGCAAATATTGTTTTAGTTTTGTCATAATTGAAGAGTTATGAAGGAAAAACTAATATTCCTTATTGAAGATGAACAAAAAATTGGAACAGTTTGGTTTCCAAATTAATCAATAATCTTTTTTGTGGTCGATTCCTTATTTTTTTGAGTAGAATATAACGTTAACGAATGTTTGAGAAGACATTGTATCATAGGCAAAAATCTATTTTTTGAGGTTAACAGAAAGGTTGTGAGGCTGATATAATTTCAATGGTATGAGGTATTTCCTGGAAATTGGACATAACAAAAAGCTGTTTTTATCGACAGGTTTTGTAGAACCAGCAGGTAAAGGATAGGTGTAAGAAGTAATAGTGGATTTCTGGAGGGTACTTTGATGTTTGTATCTAAAGAAAAATGGAAATTATCACGATGACAAAAAACGAAAATCGCTTTGTACCATGGGCTGAGTTTGACGTGCAACGTGTCGAAGATCCGCCTTAATTTCTTAATTCTTAATCATAAAGAACGTATTTCAGTTCTGGCATAGAGATACGTGGTACGCTAAAATTTAATATTTAAAATGTAAACGTGAAGTGTTTGCTGCGTACTGCAATACATGATTTATATCTTTAAATGGACACATCTTATTCATGTTGAAATATTGTAAAGAGGTTAGATCTCTCCGCAACTGGTTATTTAAATTGAAATTTGTAGTACTGATAATGTACGACTAATCACATTTACAGTTTGTTGGACATTGGGAAAAGAATCGTTTTTTACGTTGTAATGCTTACCTTGATCATCTGATTTGTGCTCCAACTCATTGTTCCTAAAGGAAGATTGCGAGGTTTTGTAGTTATACTCCGTATGGTAGTATCCGTTTGGACTAGCACAAGTATACCCCAGTACTGCTATTAACAGAATGGGTGTCTTCATGTTACCTTGAAACAAAAATAACTATATTCAATTTTATTCCAATTTTATTAAAAGTATGTCAGATAACTTTAATTTCGTTTCATATTTCTGTGGAAAGTTCTTTTTAAAAATCCACTTCAGTCACAAAAAAGAAGTCGTAAATAGATGGTCAATCAATCAATCATAATACAGTAACAAACAATTAAACAGTCTGCTAAGCAAATCAAATCATTTATTTGACCAATGATTTTTTTCCAACATTATGATCCTCCATATTTGATGCGTTATTTCGTTTAATTTTAATCTAACAACTTTTAGCTATTACTATTATTAGCAAAATTCACGTCAAAATCTAGTGAGAAATGAAACTTTGGGCACTAATTTGGTATTTGGTTCCAGTATGCAACGAGAATATCGCATATAGTGATCGCCAAAGGATCTAGAACTTTCATTATTATTTCTTAATTAAGATTATATAAAATATTGCTTATTGTTTACAGTAACATCTGAACTGGAGATATTTTTTTTGTTGCGTCATGGAAAACAATTTATAAATATATTATTCGAGTAAATAATAATACCTAATTCATTTGGAAACATTTCTTTAAATAATAAATAATAGTTTAAAACCAAACTAACAAGTCGATACCTACGTCCGCATTATATTGTAATCCGGGAAGTTAGGAAAACATCATCAAATTTTCCCTTTAAGGAACATTATGTCCCTAATCGAAAACATATCCGCTGGAGTTAATGTTGAAAGATATACAGTGCTTTTCAGATAAAAGTATCCACCTTTAATAACTTTTGTAATACTGGTATTTAGAAAAAATCCAAAAACACGTCAATTTATGTTGGAAGGGGCAAGCATTATGGCTTATTTAAACTTACTGGAAAAGCCACCCCCTCACCCCTAGCAGCATCCCCTTTATTTTTTTAAATTACTTGTCATATTTTTTATGTAAAATTTGGATACTCCTCTTTCAGCTGATTTCAAAAATGTATAATACTTGTAGGTTAAAGTGGTTAGTTTATGAGATAAACAATTTTTCTTTTAAGAGCACAAATTTTACTTATTATTTACTTTCACCTTATTTGCCTGTAATAAAATGGAGTGTACAACAGTTCAAACTCTTTAATCTTTTTAACTGTGCTATTTATTCTACTTAAAAAATCCAAACAACAAAAAACTCTACTTTTTATTAAAGTTTGACATTGTCAACTAGGTTGTAGGTTTATACTACCAAAATAATAATTGTGCAAGAGCTGCTGCTAGAATATTTAACGAATTACATGACGGAAGACATGCAACTCCTTTCCGAAGATTTACTGGTATTTTAACAAGACGGAGCTCCTCCACACTATGCTATGCCTGTCCGACAATTTTTAAACGAAACATTCCCCGCTCTTTGGATAGGTAGAAGGGGGCAGATGATGGAGTGGCCACCTAGGTCACCGGATTTAACACCCCTAGACTTCTTTTTATGGGGGTATTTGAAAACAAAAGTTTATGCTACCCAACCAGAATCTCTGGATGATTTGCGAGAGAGGATAGAAAATGAATGTCGACAATTAAATCCAGCCGTATTAAGCAATGTCAGAGAGGCATTTCAAAATAGATTATACCATTGTATGGAAGTGAATGGTACTCATTTTGAACACTTATTGTAACTTCATAATAAATAGCACAGTTAAAAAGATTAAAGAGTTTAAACTGTTGTACAACCCATTTTAGTACAGGCAAATAAGGTGAAAGTAAATAATAAGTAAAATTTGTGCTCTTAAAAGAAAAATTGTTTATCTCATAAACTAACCACTTTAACCTACAAGTATTATACATTTTTGAGATCAGCTCAAAGAGGAGTATCCAAATTTTACATAAATAATATGACATGTAATTTAAAAAAATAAAGGGGATGCTGCTAGGGGTGAGGGGGTGGCTTTTCCAGTAAGTTTAAATAAGCCATAATGCTTGCCCCTTCCAACATAAATTGACGTGTTTTTGGATTTTTTCTAAATACCAGTATTACAAAAGTTATTAAAGGTGGATACTTTTATCTGAAAAGCACTGTATAAACAAGATTTTAAAAACTTTGTTAATATTGAATATTAAACTCCAACTCTTACTCTGTCGATTTCATAGCAAACCGCATCTCAAAATTACAAAGTCAGTTTACGCGGCTGTCATTTTCAAATTTTCAAAGTTTCAAATTTGGATAACACGAGCTTTTTAAGAAACATTTTCTCTATAGTTTCGAGTGTTATTAATTTCATTTTGTTATTATGATTGAACTTATCGCATAAATAGACACACTTTCAAATTGTTTAACAATTTTTGTAAAATTAAGGGATGATGTTTTTTTTAAAATCTACTCAAATGTTATAGAATATGAAATTTCTTACAAGTTTGATGTCTACTATTCTTTGCGAGTAAAAAATGGAAAAGTTAGCGTAAAAAACATGATTTTCTAGTGCGTTAAGCTGTATTTGCAAGCATCGTCGTAAGCTCCAGCAAAATTTATTAGAGAATTTAGGAAAATGATCGTGGGACGATATGTTTTCAATTAGAGACATAAAATTCCTTATGGAGAAAAGTTGATGTTAGTTTAATTTTTTCACCTTACTTCCTCGGACAATTATAGCCTAAAATCCCACTGCTCGAGTCTGCAGGTGTCTAGTTTTTTGTAGTATGAATATTAAGGGATTATACAAAATATTACCCTATCATAAATTAGCCGCAATTACCTGTAATTAAATTTAGTGTAGTTAATTTTCTATATAAATTGCAATTATAATTTTTTTCAATAAAATTTACGCCATTATCTACTTATGGAAGGTAAAATAATTTGTGTATATTGGAAAGTGTTCGTCGAAATGTGTTAAATAAGAGTAGCGCCACATTTGTAATAGGGTACATTTTATAATAAAATTTCTTTTAGGTTATAATTCATCTTCCCAACTTAACAATACCATTTGTCTACACCAGTGCCATTTTGGAAGGTTTTTGATTTATTTTATACAGCCGGAAACTTTTTCAACTTTTCTTTCATATGAGATACTGTTTACAATAACTCTTAGTTGTCGGTTCAAAACGGTCGTTTCAGTGCAGTGTTCAGATCGTATCGTATGAGAAAACGTCTATAATAACGAAGTTGTTTTATTTGTTTCTCTTTCGTCATTGTATAATAATATTTTTATTTTATTGATCATCTTTTTTATTTATTTTCATCCATTCTCTGTATCACTGTTACAACTATATAAATAATCGGGGTTAACATCTACGATGGCCGTTTTTTTTTCAACCTCCGATCGCTCCGTGCAGACGCTACACAGGCAAAAGAAAGCGGGCATGCGCTGTAAGCGACTACGAAGCTCACACATTGTTCAAATTCATGCGTCAGTCGGCGTTGTGCTACAGACATTCATCAGAAAATGAGTCGTGTGTATGGAAAAACCTCATGAGTGATGGTGTTCAACTGGTTCAACGGTTGATAGAATGGTTAAAGAAAACCGCAAATTGACCATTAATGCTTTGTCTACGGAATTTCCAGAAGTTCCAAGGTCTGTTTTGTACTCTACTTGAATTCGTTGGCGGCAACTTTCTTTGAAGGGGGTATTGACATATATGACAAATATCTCAATCTCTTGTGTACCACTCTTTTGGTTTTATATGAATTTGTCGTTTATTTATAGCCTATCGGAGGTTGAAAAAAAAATAGCACTCGTATATCCACGTTTTCGTTCGTATTTTGTTGGTGTTCATTTGAAGACAACTCTTTTGATGCCAACACATAATCTTTAACTGTCTTTGGGTGTTGGATCCAAACTTATTACTGACTATCCCTAATATTGTGAATTGATTCTAACGCAACATGGCAATTTATAAAAATAGTTCCCAATAATTTTGTTCCCCACAAGGTGAAATTAATATTGGGTCACAATTAGTAACGTTCTTCAAAACTTCTTCATTAATTTCGTCGCTGAATACTGTTTTTGAAATATATAGTATTTGGCCTTATTAACGCCGTTGTATCTGTTGATAATATATAAACTCTTTAGAAGGTTTCGTTATCAACCAAAAAATTTAAAGGCCTGATCTTCATCTTATTATAAATTGTATTTGAATAATCGTTGTCAGTACACGCATGAAATAATAGAGGGTATAAAATAGGACGTAACTCCGCCGATACCTGAGTAAAAATACAGTTCGTATATTTTTTTTCCAATTATGTGACAGTCGGCCAAATTTCCATATTAGGTATTTTATGTATGTTGCATAATAAAATGATTAAAACGTCCGTATCATTAGCTTTAACTAGAACTTTATATGGATATTATTTTTAAATTCATTCTCTTAGATTTACGTAAAATTAATTGAAAAAGTATCTCTTATATACTAACTTTCTAGTAGTGTTATTTCCGACTTCAGAAACGTCTAAATGACAATCTCGATACGTGATTCGCACCATTGATTCAAACAATTCCACAGCCAAAGACCCTCTTATGACCACTTGGATTTCCACTAGAAGGCCTCTTTCCTTTAAAATCAAGCTTAGTTCAGGTTTTCTGCGGCTTTTCATATAATTTGGTTCCGTTAATCAAATAGTCGACAATAGGGAACAATACAGTGCTTGCCTTCACGAAGCAACGTACATCAAATTAGCTCATCAATAACTCCAAAACTTGTTGGGTTTGTCGAGACATTTTTAGCTCCCACTATCTCAGTTTTTATGCCTCACGCGGTAGCGGGCAGACACACACAATGACCCAAAACCACACTAATAGTAATGCCTCCAAAGAACCACCACAACCCCAGCCCTGCAGAGGAAAATTTTTCCTATATCCGTAGCATTCCCGAAATTAACCATACCTTACAAAAACATGTCCCTATCTGTGAACTTCAGTGAATTTTAGTTGAGAATACGAGGGAAAAAAATTTTATTATTACTTACAAATATCTCAATTTGTACATCTTAAACAGTATATTTCTCGTTCCATTGAATTGCAATATATGAAATTCTTCGGTTTACACATGATACTAATTTAAATTGAACATCAAACATACTGCACTTCCTATATTCTGATAAAATACTAATGGCATGTGTAGTTTTTATTTCCATTATTATTATTTAGTCTGGTCAGCCGTGCATTGGCGTGTTTTCCCAGCGTTAGCTTAAGACTGGCGAGCCTAAGTTCGGCCATTCAATGGGAACCCAGACTTGAGCCAGATCTGGGTAACCTAGCCTTGGCCATGCCTGTGATTTCCCAGCCCAGACTACTCTTTGACAAAAACCTCCCATTCTCATTTCTACCAAATACACAAATGTATCCGATTGTGACACCGACGTTAGAAAATAAGTCCCCAACTGCATGCTTAATATGTTTATGTCAACCGTCGATTGCTCTACTGCTCAATTTTTTCTTTCCATATTTTGAAGATAAATCGTGTTTTTACCTGTTTTTCAATTAACTTTGTTAACTAAATTTATAATTCAATTCTTTATACACAATGTCTAGTTCATATCGAAGAGTTAAGAAGTGACTAGTGCTAAACAAAATAAAGAATACGAAGAAAATAATTCAGGTGTAAGTGAAACAAATTCAAGGAATGATTCTATTAATAACATTTGTGTTAATGACAAAAGTAATTCTGCTGATTCAGAACCATGTGATTTACCGCAATGATTTTGATGATAATAAAACTAACTATTCTGATATTATTAATTAGTTAGTTACTTAGTAGTGATTCTAACGATGACAATGTATTTATTTGCAATAAAAATGACAGTGATGGTCTGCTCCTTAATTAAGTCCCTCAAAATGTAGCAGTTATTGAACCAAAACGGACACTCAGTGAAAAACTTCCTGTAGTTCAAGAGGAGTCATAATTCACAATTACAGTAATTACGATTCTGATCATCAATACTATATTTTAATTTTTATGATAATACCAATCTAAGTATAACGTTTCAAGAATACTTTTAGCTTGAAAATATTTTTTTTACTATTTATTTCTGATTATCAGAAGAAAAGATTTTAGAACAATTATAAGAATATTTTTATATCCACTATTAATAATTTAAAAAAAAACTAGTATCAAAGATTGATCTCAAGTTAGCTTGTCAATGTGATGCAATAAAAATAATTAAAATATAATTCATATCTTTTTTAATTATGAGTTTGTAAGCAAGAAGGGCTTACAAGCTTGGCCCTGTGTTGACTAGTACACATGGTCCATTTAAGGCAACCAAGCAAGGACCAGCCTTGGCAATGATGCTTGGGTCAATGATAGTAACCGAGCCTGGCACTCTGCTATCATTCCAGATATTTACCACGGCTGGGTAAGCCAGGGTTACAAAGTTGCCCAGTCTAGCGATAAACATGACCTATATTGGCTATAATGGCCCCATTGTTTCTTCTGGTATGGGTAGTTGTTGATGAATATATCAAGTGAATAAAAGGAATGTGTGAAGATAAAGGTAGAGAATGTTTATGTGATTCGAACGTTATGTGAATATTTTAGATGGAGTCCAGCATGCAAGCTAAAAGAGAGACGTATGAATGGTTCTATTCTCAGGAAGAACTGTAATCCGAACACGTTCTAATAGAACAGTCAGTATCAAATTTGTTAAGAGACAATATGTAATTGGAGAAATCTATAATGGTAAAATTTTTACTGAAGATGAGTATAATTCTATATCCTTTAAAAAGGAACGCCCTAAACATCAGAATTTACTAGGGGGTGGTGGAAGGTTTGTGAAACGATGTATGAGAATAGGGATCTGAAAAATTAGCCAGCCGCGTACTTCAGCAAAATGTACTGAAAAGAAACGTATTAACATCATTGTGACATTTAAAAAGCAGTTGAAATAAGTGTTCCAGAAATTTTTCCAATCTTACATGCATGTTAGTATAAGTGTTTACTAAATACAGTACAGATTTCGAACGATATTAATTCAAATTTTCTTACTTCGTTTTTATTTTTGTTCGGACCTTGTATAGAGTTGATAAAAATAATAATGAGACACATCCAAACTAGAGAAAGCTCTTATGATAAATAATTATTTTATAATAAAATAATGAACTGATAATTTATTTTTGTCTTAAAATTATTTTTTCACTATCTAACTAGTATAAACCAATTATTATTTACTACTTACAATTTTCACTTTTTTCCCCGATGTGATCAGTTCAATTTTTGCACAGAGGAATACTGACCCGATCAGACTTAGGTTGATGTTATATGTATGAAGAAGTTATCATGTGACCCCAACTCTTATCAACGATTAACTAGAAATTTAATAAAAAAAACAAGTAGATGAGAGCATTCTTATTTAAATTTTGCAACGAGTAATCTGTTTCAGAGCCACTAGGTTTGTTTATCATTAAATTGTTTAATACAAATTCTTAGCTTTCACTGAATTTTATAAACGTAAAATTTATCCAGTAAAATAAACAGAAAATGCAATCGGCTTGAATTTCAATAATAATTTTACTTAGAGAAAACCCAAGTTGTATCAATATATCTGCTTCCAAATATTTTGATGTAGTCTTGGAAAAAACAGGTGTTTTTAGTGCTTGTCTTTATTGAATTGTGAATATCTCACAAATTTGTTTAAACTTTTCCCCAAATGTCTATTAATTTTAGAAAATTTGAATAAATTCAGTGTCTGTCATATCTTGACAATAGGAAAGAAAAAAAACGTTAACGATAAATGAAAGCAGAGGCTAGTAGATGATTTTTATTGGTTTTAATTTGTAAGATATGTATAATTTTAAGTATATAAAATAGGCATGGATAACATAAAATAGTTTTCAAATTTGGCATAGAATTGAAATAGACACGTTGCTTGAATAATTTTCACTATTTTCTCCACTTTCTTGAGTCCTTTGCTACTCCACTCGATCATCCAAATCTCTCATAAGTTTTCTTTAGACATCTCTTCTTTTTGTACCCTTTTCTCCCTCAGCATAAATCTCACAATACATTAATATGTAATTCTGACAATGTCGTAACGACTTTGGTTTTGTACTCTTAAATATTATTTTTGGCTTTCTGTATATTTTGTGTGTCTTCTCTAGATACTTCCTGACATTTTGACAATCAGATATTATCCTATGAATTTATTTTGCCCATACTTTCAGTTTATTCTCATTTTTGTCATTTCTCATGCATATATAACTGCTTACAATTGTTGTAAACGCTCCGGTTTTGATAACTTTTGAAATGTTTTTTCTCTAAGTATTGTTGATAGTGACCTACCACTTAATTACCTTCCAAAATTCCCCTATGTACTAATATATTTATTTATCACTTTTTACTTTTTTCTAGATCTCTAGATTAATCTTAGATAATTAAATTGATGTTGTTTTGTCTTCATTGACTTGTAAGACAAATTTGTTTACATTATCGTCAAATTTACTAAAAACCTTTTCCATTTCTGTTTTTGATCTTGTTAATAACATTTTTATCATCGGCGTGCTTTATGGTGAAAGATGTAGACCGTTATTTGTATCTTACATTCCCTTATTGCTATTTCTAATATAATTCGGTTCATAGAGAGAGGATCTCCTTGTATTAGTCCCTTTTCCACTATAAATTGATTAGATAACTAGTGTCACATTAAAATTCTATTGCTCGTATTTGTCAGGGTCATATTAATGAGATTTCAAATTTATTAACTCCTACTTTTTCAAGTAATTCATATAGTTTTTTCTGTATATTTGAACCCCCCAAATATATCGGTGGTTAAACGGAAGAGACCTTTCTAAGGTTGGCACATTCGCTACAATGATTCCATTGTAAGTTACTCATGACATCTGTTATCATTTTATATAATACGTAAAGTGCTGCGTGCCATTGGTTTTTTTGTTAATAGTTGCTTTTAGTAGTTATTTACGTAAGTAGTTATAAAAAGAGCGGTATATAACAAATGTAATATTTGCCAAAACGAGTGCCAGCGAGTTCTATAAATTCTGCGAGTTGTACAATCTCGCTTTTTTCATAACGTGTTTACGTACAACGATTTATCTAATTCCGCGCTTTTATAATATTTAATAGAATCTTCAATTAGAATGGAAATATTAATGCGGAATCAAATGGAGTTAGAAGTATTGTTACTATGGATACAAACAACGATTTTTCACAATAAGTTAAAACCAGTCAGAAGTAATTACTTGAAATGCACTTAGATAGCGAAATGAGAGAGTCTGCAAATGCTGCAGTGGGTAGATTAATACTTGAAAAATTAAGAAGTAGATACGCCCTGGCCTACTAAAAATTTGAAAAATGTCGCGATTTGAAAAATATAAAGAACGAAAAGGTACTACTTGTTTATTTTGAAAATTTAAAAACATCAAAGGCGTTGACATTGAGGACTACATATTCAATGTTAAGATCTGAACTGACTGTGTTCTAAAATATCAAGAAGTACATTAAGCTGTAGAGATGGTGTGCAGAATACCATATAAAAAATCAGAGATTTTCACGAAGAAGAATGTAGAAAGATTTATATAAGAGGCTGAAGACGAAATATTTTTATTTGTAAAAGTACAACTCAATTTACGTTATGTTTATAATTTATTAATAAATAAATCTGTTCTTTAGGTCGCAATGATAATAGGGATTGCGGCAGCTTGCAGAAAGGCTGAACTTACGAGAAAGAGACGTATTTTATGAAGGCGCCTTTTTTAAAATTACATTTCCAGAAAGCAAAACACCCTTTATTGGCGAATTTGTGGTATCTGCTGAAAATATTGCTGGTGTCAATCTTGTTGACTCGAAAAGTATAGAAATATTTGACCTTCTGCTGTAAAGCACGACAGATTTTTTGTGCAATATTATAATGGAAAACGTGGCATACAACTATTGGAAAATTACCAGCAAAGATTGCTCATTATCTTGGTCTACCTAATGTTAGAGGATACACAGGACATTGTTCCTGACGCTCGTCAGCGTCTTTCCTCGCAGACATTCTGAAAATAAAGCAGCATGGAAGATGGAAATTCAACAGAGTAGCCGAAAGTTATGTTGAGAGTTCATTAGAAAATAAGAGGAGTCAAGCCCCTGGCATACAATTAGATATCACAGCTTCAGATGGAATTAACATTAGACAAGAAGTTCAAGAGAATTTTTACCCAGAACATGGGCTTATTTTAAATAACTGTGTCTCTAATAATGTTGTTGTCAATGGTTATAAATCTTAAAATACTATTAAATTGAAATATTGCTTTAATTATCAGTTTAAATAATGAACTAATTGTCAGTTTTTACAGTAATTCATAAATTATTATTTGAAATTTGTTTTTACATAACTACTTGTCTTAACTGATATATGAAGGTTATGAAAAATGTGACGTTTCCTAATGTCAAGGAGTGACTTAAAGGGTGATATTTGATAGAGGAATCAGATAATAGTTTATAGATAGTTTACTAATAACATCACATCCGGTTAAACTTACGTAGCACTTTCGGGAGTTGCTGGAACACCTCCGTGAAATACAATAGATGAAGCATTTACCGTCAAAGCATTGGACAAAACCCATAGAGAAAAGGAGTGGACTTGGAGAATTACTATAACTGCAGATCAAGAGAAAGACTACATGCAATAACAAGTAAAGGATTATCTACAAAAAGAAATGATGTTCCATCAAAAACATAACCAGTTCGTAAAAAGTTATGGTTCCATGTTATACTAATTTGCTCAATTTATTCAGACCCTACTTAAAGGTTCTTCTGTCTTAAGTTAATATATAATTAGCTACTCTAATAACATCTTATAGTGACCATATTAATATTAAAAACCTTATATGTATCAAATAGAGTGACTTTTGTGTTACGTTTATTAAAAACAAAAAGAATCTCACTTCTAAATTCGTGCGACAAAATTCAGGAGGTGATTGCTCGTATGAATGTATAGGAACGTATAGGAATGTGAATAAACATTAAGCAAACACGGTAATTGAATTGTCTAAGTGACAACTTTCCAATTAAAAACAAGGTAGTGGTAATTTCCAAAAAAATGTACGAATAAACAATATTTTTAAATAAAACAAGGATTTTAATTTATTTTTTATTACATAAAACTTCATCTTGAAAAAAGTTTTGATATGAAATAAAGTAAGGGCTGCTAATTTCACCACAGTATAATGTAACAGGAATATTGACATAGATCGACGTCGGCGTTAGTAATGACGTTATTAGTGACGTTTTAGCCGCGTAGTGGAACGCAAAATTGATATTAGGGGTCATCCATAAATTACATCACAAGAATTTCATTCAATTTTTGCACCTTTGCAAATTACATTTAGAAATTATTGAATGAAAACAGCGGTTCCGAAGTCAGTTTTATTTCCTTGTAAATTATTTTTTTATAAAATCAACATCAAATCAAAAATCGAACAAAACAATTGGACTCTCCTTTAAATTATTTATAACTGGCATAGCAGCCACTTCGTTCTCTTTTCAGATGTTAATGTGTCAACACCTTTTTCATCCAACCATACAGCATCAGTTTTCTGGTACGTCTAGCAGCAATTCTTTGAGGACGAAACTTCGCGCTAGGTAAAACTTCTTGTTGCCTTTTATGTAATTACTTGTGTTTATTAGTGGCTTTGTATGATGAAACATATAGTTGATGGTAAAGATAACCTAAATTACTTTTTTTGTTCCATTTTGAAATTATTTGGTAAGTTGTAAATACCAAAATAGCAGCAAAATGGAAACAAAGAAATTACTGCTAGGCGCAATGCGTTTGGCGGTTGACGCGTAACACTAGTAGAGCATGTGATTGACAAAACAATTGGTATATCTTATATTTACACAAATATAGTTTTATATGTTTTTAAGGTTTTCGTATAGTAATAGCTTAAAGTTCATGTTTTAACATTTAGATTATAATAGAGTTCAAAATGTGAAGTCACGAAATTTAGAACCATTCCCACCCTCTAGTCACACAAAGTCACACTTCGTCGAACCCCTCCCACCCCCTTAACGTGTGATTAATGTATGGATGTCCCCTTATACGCATTTCAAAACTTTTTCCGATATAAAAACTGAGATGCCAGATTTTGTTTTCTTACATGTTTTTGATGTCATTACTTTTTTTTACTAATCCTTTGATATTAACTTTGACTTTTGTTTTTATTTACACTTTGATTCTTGTAAGTTTTATTTAATATTCAAATTAATTATTGTTTACCTTGTTATAGATATTATATCAGTAATTTCAGATAAATATGTTATTTCTAAAGAAAAACACAAGGTCAAAATGTCACGTATCTACTTTAAAAGAAATAAAAAATTATTTCGCTAAATATTGTACTTGACACAATAAATAGTAGATAATCCTGAACTTGCTGGTATCATTTGAGAAAGAATGCGAATAACAATTCTTAGTAATAATTATTCTAGAAAGAAATATTTTTTGAAGGCTACTATGAATCTCCGAAAACCGAAACAGAAATGAGGAGTTTATGAAAATGCCAGTAGGAAATGCTCAGCAAAGAACTCTAGCTCTGTCAATTGTCTGTTAAGAAAAGCACATTTCTTTAAAAAGAGCGATTAGTCTAAGAACTAAAGTAGTTTCTCCGTACTTCATTCTAGTCCGATGTAGTGTTTCTGTTCTGGTACAGTCAGTGAAGCTGAAAATCAGGGGTAACCTCCGAATTTTTTGAAACTGAATGGATTTGCATAAAAATTTAAAATGAGTTTCGTCCTAAAAATGGAAAAAATAAATTTTAATTATTTTACTGGTAGAAATCTTGTTTAAACACAAAGATTAAATAGTGTTTTATGTTCTCGAACGTATTTTATTGTATATTTGATGTTTACAACCCCTTATTTAGCACTTAAAACAACCCCCAAGCAAAAAATAATGACAAAAAATCAGTTTTGAAGGTAATAAAAGAAATATTTCCTTTCAAACTCTAAAAATCACCCCTGTATTGAGAAAAAATATGATTTCTAAACGATTAGAATGCTTCAACGGTGCTTGTTATTTGGAATAAACATTTCTTTATTGTTTAAAATATTACTCTACCTTTAACCATTAAAAACCACCCCTGAACTAAAAAAAAATTGCTTTGTCCGTAATTTAATGATTAAATTGCGTGCCCTAATTTGAAATAAAAATTTTTGGAAAAATATATCAATATAAATAAATAAAAAATTTTGATAAAAAAATTAATAATAAAATATCTCTGCTCTTTCTTGTAAATCTTGCCGTTTTTCTAAAAGTTCTATAAATTTATTTTTTCCTATATTAAAAAAGGCAGACGTTGAATCACAACCAGTAAATGTCAAAAAAGAATTAACTTTAAGCTAGAAATAATCTATTTTGAGACTTTTCGTGGAATATATTGATGATTGAACAAATTTCTTTAATATCTACAGTTCTTGCAATTAAAATAACTATTATATCGACGTCTTCTGACACGATAACTTACGCGCTCTCAAATCCTAACATTTTATTCCAAAAATGAAAAAGCCTAATTTGCTCCAAAAAAATGTCTCGATGAATTTTAAAGCTATAGTATCCTATAAAATTTTATTTTAAAGGAAATTTCAAGAGCTATACCTCATGTAAATGAAAAATCTTTCAAGCCCTTTTAAAGCTCTTTTAAAGGGGAAGGGTTGAAGGGCTCGAGACAAGTCATTTTTCCACTAAAGTGGTTACTTTAAACGGCAGTGTCTCCTTTATTTTCCAATTTACAGAAATACAAAAAAAACAAAATATTTGTTGGAAAAAGGCTACATTTTTGTTTTTTATAATTTTTCATGTATCTTTCATAATTTCAGAGTTATGCAGTTGTGGAAATTTTTTTTGAAAAATAAAAAATACGTTTTCAACTTTTACCGTATATTTTTCAAAAAATACATATTCTAAACCGCTCTAACTTCAGGATCGTATGAATAACACTAAAATAAAACTAACTGTAGAAGGTCTACATTTAATTTTAATTCTGGTGGAAATGGTACAGCTGTAACTGCTCATTTTTGTTCAAAAAAAAGCGACCAATTTATTTTTGTCTATAAATTCTTCAATTTTGGTCCAATTTACTTTTATAAGTTCATTTTAAAGTTTTTTTTTAAGTACTATAAAAAACTTTATGAGCATTATGCACGTAAAATTAACATGCTTTCCGTTATTTGAAATTGAATACTTCTATTCGAGTTTTCTCCCCAAAATAAGTCTCCTTTCACTAATCATATATTCGTTTGTATTGGACGTAGAACATTTTATGATAAAATGATTTTCTTTAGTTTTTCATAAGCTATAACTCTGTTTATTATACTTTTTTAAATAAAATGCGTAGTTTTTGAGTTATTCGCGAAAAATATTTTGAATACGTGGTTTTTTTCACTAAAAATTCTAAGTTTTCAATCGTGAATAACTAAAAAACTATTGATATCTCTTCAAACATTTTTTATTCATAATTTGATTCTCCATCGATTTCTGGCGTTATTTTTCAAAAATGATTTTTCACTTCCTAGTCCCAGAGCTGGCTATAAAAAACAGGGTCGATAAGGTGCGCGCCATTTCAGCTTGTAAACTGGCAGCTCCCACTTAATACATCACCGAACGCCACTTCTTAAGGTCAGCACAGGTCGGATATGAAAATGCCAGCCGGTTTTCCCGAACGAAAAAATTGGCTGAAAAACCTCATAACGGGCGCGCGTGAAACCTTTAGTAACGTGGGGTTCAAACCTCAAATAAGAGCGGTGTAATAGCGTAAGAAGTTTTGCAGGCCGGAAAACCCTCGTAAGAAGTGATCGAAAGTGTCGGAAAACTCATCTGAAAAACCTCATAACGTGCGCGCGCGAAACTTTTTGTAACGTGCGGTTTAAGCCTCAAATAAGAGCGGTGTAATAGTGCAAGAAGTTTTGCAGGCCGGAAAACCCTCGTAAGAAGTGATCGAAAGTGTCGGAAAACTCATCTGAAAAACCTCATGACGTGCGCGCGCGAAACTTTTTTATTAGGTTTTTTGTAGCCAGCTCCCCGTCTATCCGAGAAGGGATGTCAACTCCCAACGGGGTGTAAGCTTAAATCGACACTATGTCACTAATGATTATTGACCTCTCCTCTAACTATGTGTGAAATTTCAAATAAATCGGTTCCGTTTAAAAAAATTCGGAGGCGAAAAGTTTCACAGGCTGCACTATTCGAATCTTTTTATTGACTAATCCAAAATCCTTATCGCTCGATCTCCTATAAGAATGACCACGTATTGGAAACAAAACTTATCATCAATAATATGATATAAGAATCTAAAAACAATAAATTTTTATTCTGGCAAACCACAAGAATATTTCGAGACGTTTGACGCTAAATGGCATAAGAAACACACATTTTCTCTTCCTATTTTCCCATTATTTGACTATGAATAGAAAACTTCGACAGATCGAAAGCACATAATAATGATAGATGGCGTCTGCAATAAACGCTATTCCTTGAAATGTTAGAAATAGGTAGATGCTTCATAAAAGCCATCCAAATGGCTTCCAAGTTGTCTTGAAGTCTAGTTGATTCTTTAGAAACCATCTATATATCGTATTTTCATAACAGGTTAAAATCGAGCTAATGAAAACATATATCAAAAATATTTATGCACTTCATAACCGAGTAGTAAATTCACATTTACATGTACTAAATGTAAATGATTTTCTTTGTTTTTTCATAAGTTATAATTCTGTTTATTATACTTTTTTAAATAAAATGAGTAGTTTTAGAGTTATTCGCGAAAACTACTTTACTCAAATTTTTCACTCAAAATTCCAAGTTCTCAATCGTGAGTAACTAAAAAACTATTGATATTTCGAAAAAATTCTTCAAATATTTTTTATTGAGAATTCAGAACATTTACTATCAATAAGTTATAGATTTTACGTAAGTTGGCACATGTTTTTGTATATATATGCTACCACGAGTTGTTTATAATAAATTCCAAGAACTGATAATATATGTGAATACTAAACTCCAAATAATTGCTGATCATAATTTTAAGAATCAGAATTATCTACTCGAGATTTGTTCTTAAATTTTTGTTCCATGAAATATATTTCAAATAGATTTTCATAAACTTTGTTATTACAATTTTTATTATTAAGAAAATTAGTAAATTACATTAAATATAAAATCTTGGCGACTTCCCACCAAAGGAGGATTCCTGAAAGCTATGTTGTGCACAGTGGGATATGCAAAAACATTTTTCTATTTGAGTGACGACATAATTTATGTGAGTCTAGACATATCTTATTATAAGTATTCATGATAACTAATGTTTAATACAATTATTGATGTCATTATTCTACAAGTATATTAAATGAGCATATTTTTCATATTAAAAATGTCCAAAGGATGAAAGTTGAATAACTTAATTTTTTAAATACTGCGGATGCTTATTAAAAAATGAAACTTCTAATTTTTGATGTTAACAATACACATAAGATATTTAGTAAATTTTAATTTCTACAATATTTTTCGAAAGAAAAGATTGCATTTATTCTGTCAATGATTTTATTTATTTTTCCTTGCAGTATTATGTCTGTATATAAAATTTATATGTTTTTATGCCAAGGTCATGTTTATCATACTGCACTAGAAATATTTTGAAATGTTAAGTAGTTGATTTCAAACTGAAACGAAAACATTTTCATAAAATATTAATTTACTTACATTTTTAACTGTTTTTCTAAAACAATTGAGAAATATAAACCTAAATTTTTATATGTAGACTATGTTTTTCTTGGCATTTCAACATTGATTTTCGAACATCATACATTATTTTATAAATATAAAATAGATAGTTGCAGAAATTCATTCTTCTTCTTCATCGTATGTTAGGACTTAGTCCTGTGTTTGCATCAATGGTTGCCTAGTTGCAGCTGGGATGATGAAGACAAGCTTTCGTACCATCTTGTAGGTAGTCGTCCTGGTGGTCGGGATGTATTCGGTTTTTGTTCCTTTGCAATCTGTCATCCAACATTTTGTCCACGTGGTCTTTCCATTTCCTTCGTCGATTTATCGCCCATCACTACATCCTGGATGTCACATATCTCCCTTATTCCTTCCTTTCTCTTGTGGTCAACTAAGGTGTGTCCCGCTATTGATCTCAGCGTTCGCATTTCAGTAGTTCTTAAAAGCCGCTTAGTTAAGGTGTTATCTACTCTGGTCTCTATCGGGTAAGTCATTACTGGTCTCACACAGGTATTGTATATTCTGACTTTGCTCCTGGAAATCATATATTTATTCCGGCAAATTACATCTCTCAGGTACCCCGATATTATTGACACCTTTGTTGTTTGAGCTATCACTTCATTTTTTAGATTTCTATTACTTGTTATGTTTGCTCCTAGATATTTAAATGACATCACTTGTTCTACACTCCGATCTTATATTGCGAGTTTACATCTTCTCGGTTCTCTGGATACTGTAAAAAATTTGGTTTTCTTCAGGGATATTTGCATGTTAAAAACTTTCGCTATTTGTTCAAACCTATACTGTAGCCTTTGTAACTTATCTTCTGAGATGATCACTGTGTCACCAGCATAACATGCTATTTTGATTTTTTTGCTTCCCATCCAGTATCCTCTGCCAGCTCGCTTTACCTTGTTTATAATCTTATCCATTATGATGCTCAACAAGACCGGGCTGAGGTTGTCCCCTAGTTTGATACCGGCCATCACAGGTATTCTACTGCTCAGTTTATTGTCCATTCATATCCAGAAATTCATATCTCTTATAACTGTGAGCAAATTTTTCGCCAAAACCAAAAATGATTAATTAACATAATTCAAAATCTATTCTATTTCATGTTCATTCTATCATTTTCTTCATAATAATCTTGTGCAGTGCCTCGTTCGAAATTCCCATATTTCTCAAGTTAACCTCGTTTTTTCCTATGATCACATATACGCAAAACATTGTTATATCAGTATCGTTTACTTTTTTCATGATCCTGATTTTATATGGCCTGACTTCTTTATTCGCTTTTACAATTTTATATCTGTTACCAACGCAAATAGTTTTTTTATACATTCTTCTTACAAATTGCGTCACTTTGAAGTAAATATAATAGGTTTTATGAAAATCTAATAGTGAAATTAAATTAGTATCCGTTGACTTTTGAAGCATGTGTAACAGATTATGAAAAATGCCTTTATTAATACACTTTTTAAGTAAGGTACTCCCTCCTTTACTGTCCGTTTTGTTCTGTAATTGTTAAAAGTATTTATAATTTGAAATTAATGTTTCCGCAAAATCTTATATATATATATATATATATATATATATATATATATATATATATAATGAAGAATTTTTTATATATAGGCTTATATGCAGACCATTTAGGTCTATAGTCTTGTAATTTTTCTCCACTTCTTGCTTTTTCTCTCCAGCTCTGGATGTTTCTCTCCCTAAGGTCTTTTTCCACTACTTCCCTCTGCCACTTTTTTGGTCTACGCTTTTTCCTCTTGTCCTCTGGTATCTTCCATGCAACTAGTTTCAAGAGCCTGTCTTCGTCCAAGTGACCTAGCCATTGTAATCTTTATGTCTTTATAAACGTATATATAATGTATAAATTTCATGGTTTGATCTTCTCTCCCATCCTAACTCTATCTGCTTTTCAGCAAAAATTATATTTAGTTTTATTCGTTATTACCCAAGTTTCACAGGCGTATGTCAGGGTGTATCTCAATATTGTTTTTCGATGTTAATAGTCTTCTAAGGGTGCCTGTACAGCGGTTACTTTTGGCAATTCTTAGTTCGATTTCCTTTTCTCTCCCTTCTTGTAAATGGGTAATATAATGTCTTTTCTCCATGCTTTTGGCATTTTCTCGGTTTTGCAAATCTGACAAAGTAAATTGTAAATTTATTCTTTAAGCTGTTCACCGCTATGCTTTATTCGTTCTTTTGTTACTTCATTGTCTCCGAGTCAATTGTTTTTCATCTTATTTATCACTATTACTGTAAGCTGGTTTTCAAGTTTTTCTTCTTTTGCTATTTCTTCGAGTGCATTTTCGGTTCTGTCATTTTGGACATAGGTATTTCTTCGAAATATTATTTCCATTTTCTAATTTTTTCTTCTTTTTCACCTAAAAGGTTTCCTTCATGTGATAGAACTCTCGTTTTGTTTTATTATGTATTTTAACATCTTTGTATTAATTTTTAATTTCCTTTCTTTGATATTCTCCCTCTATAGTTTTTATTTTGTCTTCTAAAGATATTCTTTTTTTCCTTCTACATAGTTTCTTTACTTTTTCTCTTTGGTTATTATATTCACTTGTGTTTCTCTCATCTCTATTCTACAATATTTTTTGACTAAATTCCCTTTTTTGCTCTATTTCACTGTCACAACCATCATCTAGCCAACTGTTTCGTTATTTTCTCAGTTGGAGATTTTTTTTCGTGTTGTTACTAGTTCAATTTTTTGCCAGTTTTTTTCAATTGTTAGTGTGTGGCTTTCTTCTCGGGTGCTTAAGTATTCTTCAATGTCTATCGTACATTCTCTCTTTAAATCGCTTAAGTCGTATAAAATTTACTTAATCTTTGGTTTTTCGTTTTTTCCATGTTTTTATCCTAATTTTGACACCTACCAGAAAGTGTATTTGTATCATTTCTAATCCAAGTACCTTTATAAATGTCTTTTCTCTGAAAGTGGGTACTCTGATATTCATATCTTTTTCGACTGCTAATGCTATCAATCTAAGTCCAATATTATTTGACCCTTCGTGCTTGCCTTCTTCTCCCGTTATATTTTTATACATTTCCTCTTTGCCAACTTTCGCGTTTGCCTCTCCAATTACAATTACTATGTCTGTATTTAGTATAGTCTAAAGAATTTGTACATTTTCCATATTGTGTGAAATATTTTATATATGGTTAGATATTTGGTTAGCAAATTCCATATCAAATTCATACATAATATGTAGAAGGGGCAACGTAGAATCACCTTACAACTTTTCCAGCAGAAAATAATTTGACTAAATTAGGAACCTATTGTTGTTAACGATTAGTTTTTAAAAATTTTGAACTTATTTATTGGACACATATATGTCTTATTTTCAGAAACCATCATCAACTATACGTTTTTTCAATCGTAATGAATATTATTCTCTTCATGGTGAGGATACTGATCTGGCTGCCGAATTTTTATCTACCCCCGTGAAATATATGGGCGATGAACCGAAACTGAGCTATGTAACTGTCAGTAAGGGACAATTTGAATTGTTTCTAAGAGAACTGTTAATCGTCCGGCAGTACAGGGTCGAAGTGTACATCAAGCAGTCTACAAAAGGAAATCAATGGGCTTTGGAATATAAAGGATCTCCTGGAAATTTGAGTCAATTTGAGGATTTACTTTTTGAAAATGTACCTATTGATTTCACAAATTGTGTCATGAGTATTAAAATATGTCCCAATAAAGTAAGTTGTATTTATCTATTTTTGTCTTATATAATTTCAAATATTTTCTTGAATTTCCTCCTGTACTACTCAAATCATTTCAACTTCACAATTTGGATTACACCTTTATCATTAACTTATTAATTTCACCTTACTAACTATCAATTTAATAGCTTGTTCTTGTCTTATTGAAAGCACTTTTAAATAAATTCTAACTAAAACAGTTTTATCCATTCAATTTTCATTCATGTTAATTAAAAGCTCACTTGAAACATGTTAAGTCCTCTTTCTATCTATTGCTATAAAAATGGTCGGCGACAAAGTAATTTCAATTTTGTAGTATAGAATAAAAACTCAACCAGGTGCGATTGAAGGTCATCGTCATTTCTGAAGGTTTGACTAATCAAAGAATTCTGCAAACTTCGAAATAAATGGTAATCAGATGGTGCCAGATTAGGGCTGTAAGGGGGATATGGCATCACTTTACAGCCAAGCTCCAATAGTATCCCATGAGTTGCCGAAGATGTGTGAGGCCTTGCATTATCATGGTGGAACGCTAAACCTTTCCGATTTGAAACTTCTGGTAATTTTACTTTGTTTCATCCAGTTTCATTAATTGTTGTCAGTATACATCAGAATTGATCGTTTGGTTCCTTAGAAGCAGCTCAAAAAACACAACACCTTTGTAATCGCACCAAACTGATAGCATAAGCTTTTTTGTTTTTCATCTTCGATGTGGTTTGTCCTGATTTATCGTGTTTGCTCCATCATAGTTTTCGAACTATGTTACTTTTTATGATACATGTAGCCTCTTCGCAACCTCTCGGACAGTTATATCCTCCTCCATTATGACTTTGATTTGGTCATCAACTTCAGTAGGCCAACCAGATAGTTGCTCAACTTTGAAGGAAAAATCTCCAGAACGGAATTTTTTATACCAATTCTAACACGTGCGCTCTGTTAAGCAATCGGCAACATAAACTCCACAAATTTCTTTGTGATTCGCAGTAGCTTTCTTTCCTTTACGGTAATAGTAAAAATCACGCACTACTTGCTTCTAAAGTTACGTCAATGTGACAAGTCTCACGTGACAAACGACAAAGTACAGCACTAACATAAGCTATTCCTTTTTCTGAAACACTGCTTATAATATTTAGATTCTTTGAAATATCATACGCTTATTATTATTACTGTTATGTATAGTGAAAAGTATTTAGTATTAAGACTTTTATTAATAGAGATTTCTAAATTGAATCTGTCTGTTAACAAATAACTATGTAGAGGTTCTTTATTTGAAACAACCTTATGTAATACTTTTTTCCACTTTACGCTTATTTTAGTTACTGGCATTGAGTTGTGTTAATGTCACTGAATGTAAATTTGAAGTATGTGAAATTACGGATAACGACTCATTTTCGGAACTAGAAGGTTTGATTGCTCAGATTGGTCCCAAGGAATGTATACTACCAAATGGAGAAACACCTGATCTGGTTGCACTTAGAAAAGTTTTGGAAAGGAATGGTAAATATTAACTAGAATTATATTATAGTACAACATCGTAAATCCGGAATCCCTGGGAAAGGATTGGTTAGGTTTTTAGATTTTTCCGTATTTTAGGTCATATGAACATTTGAATGCATTTATGGTGACGTCATCTATCGGGTTAAAAAGAAATCATATCGCATTACATAATAATGTAAACAGAGAGAGAGGTATGCCTAAAATACAATAAAACCGCGTTCAATAATGCACAAAAACACATTCATAAAATAATAATAATAAAAAGTTTAAATACTTTATTAACATATTCTTCATGTTATCGTTCTGTATAGTGTCGCCATCTAGTGTCAAATACGGAAGCTAAAAATTACGATACGAAGGAATCAGTCCGGATTTTAGATAGTCTGCGTTTTAGAAGTCCGGATTTACGATGTTCAACTGTATTGAAATTTATTTAAAATAATGCCAATTATAAATAAATAATGATGTTACCTTGTACGGTAATGGAACATGTATATTAATACAAAAATATGAAGTTTTCATCAAGAATCTTCCAGCTAAAGGAAAACCCAATAGATAACATCTTTAGTATTCCAATAAATAGAGAAGTGCAAAATTAAAATTATGATATTTATGCTAAATAACTGTTTTTATCAAGATGCTACATCACAACAAGCCAATTGTTGGAAGAGTAATTATTTTTCTAAATCGATTTAGCTATTTATTCTTTGTGTTTTGGGAACAAATATTAAGATTCACAAATCTATAATCATCATATACTTTCAAGACATACTAAAGCAATATTTTTATTTAGTAAAAATTTTTTTTGAAAAAATTGTGGTTTTTCGAACATCTCGATACACAACTTAGCTGTGTACTCGATTAAAACTTTAAACAGAACATAATATCTGCCAAAACAATAATCTTACCCGCGAAGAATTTGCTGTAGCTATTGGGTTGACTCAAGAAAGCTTCCCATGTACAAGTAGCACAACTATTCCATGGGGCACAATCGTCGATTTCCAAAGCATTATGAAGTTTTTCAGAGACACGAAGACCAGCTCAGAGCCATGGACGTATATCTGAAGCAAATCAGGACCTATTTTGCCCAAAGACACTACTGTTTAACCTTTTGTTTTATTCATCATGTTATGTTATCAAATGAGTCAAATTTTGCCTCTTCGGCCTTGATAGATGACTCCCAGTGTAAATATGAGAAAACAGAAGATTTGCGTATGACTAAATTTGAGTGTGGTAGAGAATTACTAATAGTATGGGGTCGTATGTTGTTAAAATATGTCGTTAGAAGTCTTATCTTACTACATCACAAGACTCGTCGAAAATTATCTTGAAGAAATCGAAATCCAAAGAATGATGTAGCCTAACAGCCCTAACCCATCAATTCGATAGAGCCTCACTTCTTAGAGTCATACAAATGTGAAATGTATTTGTTTCCAGAAGGAGAAAATAAGTGCAGTTCAAATTCGATTTAGTTTCCAACTTCCTTTCGAACATTTTTTAAAATATCTGTATTTCATACAATAATGATTGGAGGATGTAATAATTCATTTAATATTTTTTAGATTAAAAAATCGAAATTTTGTATAGTATACTTGTATATGAAAATTGTTATGAATGTATAAAATTTCTTTTTCTCATAATTTTTTAGGCATTCTAATAGCGAAGGTTAAAGCATCGGATTTTGCAGGAGATTTAGCACAGGATTTAAATAGACTTTTATACTTTTCGAAAGACCAACAAAGAAACTGCTTTTCTTATAAGGAAACCAATTTCAAGAATGCACTAGGTTGTTTATCTGCTCTCATTAAATTTCTCAATTTAAATGAAGATGAGAAAAATTTTAATCAATTCAAGCTCAGTACTCTAGATGCTCGCAGGTAAAAATATTACCCTCAGAATCCTCCGAAATAGAATTCATAAGCAACTGTTGAATGGATACCATTAATAAATTACTAATTTGATCATTTGAAACTCAAAATTGCTATTATTTCAATTATTACTTTATAATTAATTATATTTTTTAATGTGCAGGTTTGTAAGAATTGATAATGCAGCTTTGTTCGCCCTTCATGTTATACCTAAAGCTTCAAATACAGGCCCAAACAATTATTTTAAACGCGTTGATAAATCATCCAGTCTGAAAGGACTTTTAGATAACTGTGCTACAGCTCAAGGAAGTAGATTATTGGAACAGTGGATAAAACAACCTTTAAAAGATATTCATGCTATAAATGAAAGATTGGAAGTGGTGGAGTGTATTTCAATGAATCTCGACATTAGAACACAACTCGTTAAAGAATGGTTACCCAGAGTTATGGATTTGGTGCCATTATCTAGAAAGATCGGTTCGAAAAATGCCACTCTTCAGGATTGTTACAAGGTAATAATCCACTTTACGCAGAGGAAAATATTATATGCTAGTTAGTAGCATTGCTGTAGATATTTAATTCAAAATAATTTAATTTGAAGATTAAAACTATGTCCAAAAATCACTCAAATTCTGTTAAAATGTGTTGCGCCATTAGCTGGAGACGGGAAAAAAAGAAAATCTAACAGTCTTATGAAAAAAGGTGTTTTTCCATATACATAAACATAAGTACGTTTTAAAGTGATACTTTCAATCAATATTTTCAATCATTCATAATTATAGTTTTCCTTGATCACTATTATTTACTTCTTCATTAATATCCCTATCATCGTTATTATCGGTTTCATCATTAGTTTCTATATCCGGAGATTTAGAAAATATTCTTTAAATATAAGGCAAATACAGTTGCCGTTTGTTTATCACGTGCGCATTGACACAGTGAATTTTTTTCCTAACTGCTGGATAAGATTATTTAGTATCTTCTGTTCTTATAGTCTTCTGGCTTTTCTTTTTCTTTGAACTTATTCCTTGATTTGTTTGAGGCAGCTATGAGCTTTCTTTCTATAAATACGTTACTCAATAGTGGATTTTTCATTTAATTATTAGAAAGTACCTACATGCTCACAAGATCCTTTTTATTTTTGTTTATTTTGAATAAAGGGAGGTCTATTTATTTATTTGTTTTGTTTCTTCATTTTGTAGAAGTTCTGAGAATTCTTTATTCTATATATATATATATATATATATATATATATATATATATATATATATATATATATATATATATACGTAGCGCAGTTCAGTTTTTTAATAAATATTGGTATATTCGTAGTGAATAGATCGAAATAGAAAGTAATCGAAGAATTTGAATAAATTAGTTAAGTTACTTAAACGATAGTGATAAGTTAGAAGCATGTGTAGTGTATAGTGTTGAAATAAATTAAGAACGTAAGAGACTGTGTCTATTAATTCATCCCACACCTGGCACCAATCTAATGTTTTTCGTATTTAATTACACTCTTTCTACTCGTGGGGTGAATTAATAGACACTGTCTCTTACGTTCTCAATTTATTCAAACATTATACACTAAACTAACTTATAATAATTCACTTATCACTATCAATTAACTTGAATAATTTATTTAAATTCTTGGATTAATTAGATAATTCATTCTGTTAATTATAAACTGAACTAAACTGCACTACAAAAACTCCTCATATATCTCTCAAAAGATTTCTTAAAAATAACCGCCTGCTATAATAAAGATTTATATGAAACAAACATCAAACGGATTCCGCGGTTTATAAAAAGTATGTCAAAGGCGCCGCGTGCCTTCGCCGAAGTGTATAATTCCACTACATCTAAGCAGGACCGGCTCCAGGGCGGAGACGCGTTCTTAGCAATATATATATATATATATATATATATATATATATATATATATATATATATATATATTGCAAGAATATCATAATTCTTGGTTTCGTGATAATGGAAAGTGGCAGAATAGTACTTTCTCAGAAAAAATAGATTTTTAACACAGATTTTTCAATATTCTCAGTGCATAATAGTACATTTAGATACTTTTTTGTTAATGTGAAATCCCAAAATAACAACTTTATAGATATATTACAAATTACACATAGATATATTTTTATCTAATTTTTTTCATTTGTTTACATATTTGAAACTACTCGAGAATAATGTGAAAAAACCTATAAACAAGAACTACTGATATTCTCTACCTAAAATTCTTTGAAGAAATTATTTATTAAAAATATTTCTTATTTTTTCATTTTACCTTTTCAAACCACTGCAGCCAGAGCTAAATATGATAACAATGTTTATTTATACCCAAAATTTATAAGCACTAGCTGGAATTTTGGAATTTACTAGAACGTGGTAAATTGAAATGAGAGGGGATATTTTCCATTCTTTGATCACTTCTACCACATTTATAGAGTATCCGGTGCCTATGACAGCCCTTCAAAATATTAAAAATGAATCAATTGTTGCCTGGAGCAATGTTAATAACTTCTTTAAAAGTATCCATTTCAATACTATTGCACATAACAATTTTAACTCTCTAACAGTACTATAAGGGTACTGCAAATATTGATTTTTCAAATTAATATAGTAATTAAAAAAATTTTTTACATTTTGTATGACAATCACGCTAAGTATTTCGAACCGGTAGTATTTTGAACAGCACCATTTTTGAAGACTACTTAACATCCTCTGTGAATATCTAATATGGTCGAATAGATTCTTCTTACTTCATTTGTCTACCCGCCTGTATTGGCAACCCCTCTATGCAAACAACAATTTAATACACCTTCATTATTAGAGTATCTGGAGTGGGAGAATCAAAACTGTCAATACATTTTTGAATCACTAGATACTGCCTTAAACAGAAATATAGAACATTTCATTCTCTTTATTGTAACCTTTGAAATCCAGTGGGTCCATGATCTTTGAGTAAATATCAATTACCCTCTTGGTATCACTAATATTACGATTTGGTAATATGTTTTGACTTTAGATTATCATTTATATTTTCTGTTACATTTTGCCTTGCACTGTTGAATTTAAATTCCAAATAATTATGAATGGACTTCTATTATTAGGTATATACAGCTGTTAGTACTATACCTGCCATTATTAAAGTATTGAGAGAATTAAACAACAAATTCGTAAATGATATGTTAGTTGATCCGTTATCAGAACTATCATCAGACATGCAGAATTTCCAAAATATGATAGAACAAACTCTAGATTTTGAGTTGGTTGATAGAGCGGAATTCTTAATAAAAAGTTCTTTCGATGAAAGTTTAACTGGTAAGTTGCTAATTCTAATCATACTAGGAAATTTGATTTCTATCAAATCTGATTTAAACTTAATATAATTCTATTGCTAAAAAAAAATAAAAATTTTCAGAGTTAGCCCAACAAAAAGATGAAATTCAAGAAAAAATGCAAAAAGTGTTAAGTAGAGTTGCAAATGATTTGGATTTGGATAAAAATAAAGGTGTCAAACTAGAATATACTGAACAACTTGGTTATTTCTTTAGGGTAACTTTGAAAGACGAAAAATCGTTGAGAAAACACAAAGATTTTAAAATTTTGGGTGCAATTAAAGGTGGAGTTCGATTTACAAACAGCAAGTTATCTGATTTAAGTGAAAGCTATAGTGTTGTTAATGAAGAGTATAAGGAACGTCAAAAGAATGTTGTGAAAGAACTTATTGAAGTGGCTTGTAAGTTAATGTAATCTATATAATTAAATATATTGTTAGTTATAATTCCTTCAACAATTGTCAAATTTCTAAATCTATCACTTTTTATAGACGTTGAACACAGGAAATTGTTGAGAAAATCAAGGCTCATAAAATCTTACATTGATTATTCAACTTTCTCCTTTAAATGTTAAATATAAGGTTGGCAACTAAGTACTTTCGCTTTTTAATGATAGAGAGCCTTGCTTTACTTTTTGAATAACTTATGTTAGTGCTGTACTTTGCCGTTTGTCACGTGATACTGGTCACATTGACGTAACTTTAGAAGAAAGTATGGCGTGCTTTTTATTAAAGCTATTAGTTGTGGGTTAATTTCAAATTGAGTGTCGAAACTTGTTAAAAAAAATTCCGTTCTGGAGATTTTTCCCTTAAAGATGAGCAACTTTCTGGTCTACCTATTGAAGTTGATGATTAGCAAATCAAAGTTATAATTGACGTCATATAACTGTTCGAAAGGTTGCGAAGAGTCTACATATATCGCTCACAAAAATTGAAAAATACTTAAAATGTCTTGGGCTAGTTAAGAAGCTTGACATTTGGGTACCTCACGAATTGAGAGAAATTCATTTAACACAAAGAATCTACGTTTGCGATATGCACCTTAAACGACCCTTTTTGAAAAGAATCATCACTGATGATGAAAAATGGGTACTGTATAGTAACATAGTTCGAAAACGATCATGAAGCAAACACGATACTCTAGCACAAACCACATTGAAAGCTGAAAAACAACAAAAAAATCTTATGCTGTCAGTTTAGAGGGACTACAAAGTTGTTGTGATTTTTGAGCAGCTTCCAAGGAACCAAACGATCATTTTTTTATTTTTACTGTCAACAGTTAATAAAACTGGATGAAGCAATCAAAGAAGAACGGCCAGAATTGTCAAATCGGAAAGGTTTAGTGTTCCACCATGAAAATTCAAGGCCTCACACATCTTTGGCAATTTGTGGGAAACTATTGGAGCTTGGCTGGGAAGTGATGTCACATCCCTCATACAGCACTGATCTGGCACCATCTGATTACCATTTATTTGGTAGTTTGCAGAATTCTTTAAATGGTCAAACTTTCAGAAACGACGATGACCTTCAATCATACCTGCTTCAGTTTTTTGCTGATAAGAACCAGAAATGTTATGAGCGCGGGATCATGAAACTAAAAGAAAGATATGGTCATTGGGCAAAATGGAAAATATATATAAGATTAAAAACTATTCATTGTTAGGGGAAAAGTGTTTTATTTTATACTACAAAACCGAAATTACTTTGTCGCCAACCCAATACTAACATGTTTTATACTGTGGATGTGTGCAATGATTTCAATAGATGATTGCACTTGTCGTAATTATAGCCAACCATATACTTCTTTTTTGGTATGCATCTAAACAGATTTTAATTTGAGCACAAACTGCAGTATTTCAATTATTATCATTTTTTTGTGTGTACAAATTCTAATTCTATATTGTATACGAAAAATGAAATTTAATTACGTTTTTGTACATTTTCATAAAAAGCTAATTTTCATTTTGTCGATATATATGTAATAAAATCTGCCATTTTTCATCAAGAATTTGTTCAAGGTTACTTCTCATAATTTTGTTACTTCCATTTTTGTTTTTTGTTAACAAAGAATTCGTAAATATCATAATTCTATTTCTTCCATTGTTTCCAATTTGTTTGCATATTCAAATGAACGTCACAAAATGTCTAACAAGACTGAAACAGACAACTGAAAGGAATTGAGTCGTTGGAAACATTGTGAAAGTGGAAATGATTTCATTTATTTGGAATTCTTTAAAGCTCTGAGTGGCATAGATTTCACCTGAAATATTTCTAGAGTCAAATGATTTTATTGTATCCACATAAACCAAGTAACAATATATCTATCACCAATAGAGTCATCAATTAGACCTATAATACCTTCAAAACTTTACCAATCTCGTCTAGTAAATCTAATGCATCTAGAGAATCTTTCAAATACCCTATTCTTTCATATAATGATTAAATTAAAATTTGTGAATGATTTTTCTCAAATTATCAGTTTCTGATTCAATTATTTCCATTGCTTGATTGATAATTCTGTATCCAATTTGTTAACTTTTGTTTTTCAAAACTTTATTAATCTGAATCGTATAAATTTTAGCTGAATACGCAGATACTTTGAAAAATCTCAATATACTTGTAGCAAAGGTAGATGTATTAACATCTTTCGCTATAGCAGCTATTTCCGCTAGAATTCCTTACATGAAACCCAAACTACTTCCAGGAGGATCAGGTATTTTGAAATTAAATAAAGTGAGACATCCATGTATCGAGGCTCAAGAAAATATTTCTTTTATTCCAAATGATGTTAGTTTTGAAAAAGATGGCAAAAAAATGTTTATTATTACAGGTGAGTTTACTTTTTTCTATTTGTATATATAATTTGTTATTCAAAAGTCTTGGTACAAATAATAACATTCTTGTATCAAGTACTGTATTCATATATTATATAAAATTATAAACTTAGAAGATAGAAGGTAAAGGTGAAGCAATTTTCAATATCTCTGTTGAAATTTCTGAATAGTGTTTATCGAAATTATTGTAATGAATTTGACATAGTTATTACTTTGTTTATGTATACAAATAGTTGACAATCTCTCCATATCATCAAATCTACTCACCACCAAAAATAACAAATAATTTATTATTTGGGCGAAACTTTAATAGAAGAGCTTTGGGTTAACCTCAGCACATTGAACAGCACGAATATAGTTGGCTACAGCTCACCTAGAATGTAGAAACCATCATTGGTTGATTGTAATATTCTCACTCAACTTAATATATTGCCTATTGGGTGATGACAAACGTGACCCGAAATCCAAAGGAATTTTTAAATACTGCATACAACCAAGAAATGCCAATAGTGGGGGATCATAATGGTATGGAGTACCATGACACGTAGGGATACACCATAATCGCAGTCATTTAAATAGTCCATCTTAAAGCTCACATGTACTTGATGTTCCTACTTTGAGGATACTTGGATCAAATTTCAAAATTACTTTGAATAAAGGTGTAGCTTGCTAACAACTCTGATCCCTGAATCCATTTAATATAATGCATTCAGACATTTTCTTCAGAAGTTACGAGATCTATCTCTTAGACTCATTCAAATATGAAATGATTTTGACCATTTTTCTTATCCAAAAAGCAAGCACAAGAGGTTAAACCCTATTACACTGGAGTAGCTCTAATGGTGCCTGTCGTGTGGAGATGGCTATGGATATTAATCTTGAACTTCTGTTGTAATGTCTGGGAAAGACGTGCCTTGGAAGCTGATTCCACAGGCTTGCACTCCTCCAAAGGAAGGAGTCCCGATAAATTGACGTTCTAGGCGTCTGTAGGCGAACTTGGTGTTCATGAGCCACGTCTGCCTGGTGAGTATGTCTAGCAAATACTCCTCTAGTATATTGGACAGCTCCGAAGGACGTCTGCCGTGGTAGTATTGGTAAAACGACTCAGATCAGCAAAGTTTCTTCTTGTTCTAAACTGTCCAAGTTTCTAGTTCACCCTGGATTGATTTGAATTGGTTGGAATGAAATTGGAATTGATACTAGAAGCATGTTAAGCATTCCAGATGAGGAAATACGTACTAATGAAACAGGCCCTTCCATTTTTTCTTAGCTTTTGTTTCAAAATTTTTGTTTATTATAATATTAATTGTATGTTTGTGAACTCTTAATTCTATATCTGTATAATTTTTTGTTCAAATTGAATGCAATATTTTTTATGATCCAAAAATCTAGATTATATAAACAATTTTGTTTAAAGGTATATTATTAGAAATTAATATCATGTGTATTTGATGAAATTCATTATTGAAGTAACATTTATTTTGTTTTTAGGTCCAAATATGTGTGGAAAAAGTACATACATAAGAAGTATAGGTACTGCAGTTTTGATGGCTCATATTGGGAGCTTAGTTCCTTGCTCGGCAGCTGAGATATCTGTTGTAGATGCTATTTTAGTTAGAGTTGGTGCTGAGGATTGTCAATTGAAAGGTCTTTCAACATTTATGTTGGAGATGATTGAAACTTCTACTATTATTAAGGTACAATTTTTGTGCAGATTTTCAATTTTGTTCCCAAATATGGAAAATTTTAACATTTGTTTCTCGAATTGCAATCAAATTTTCATCCTAAAATACCTCAAACTTTAACTTGAAATGTCGTATTTCTTAAAATATTGTTCTAGGTTTTTCTGTTTTGAATAAAATGATTGTTCACTCAAATTATAAGTTACAAATAGATAACAAAATGTCAATACCGGAATAAATGTTTTTCCGTTTTTCAGACAGCTACCTGCGATTCTTTGGTTATTATTGACGAATTGGGAAGAGGCACTTCTACCTACGATGGGTGTGGTTTAGCATGGGCTATTGCGGAGTAAGTTAATTATTCGAATTTCATTACAGCTTTCAATAGTCAAAATTCATTCATGAGGAAGGTTTGGGATAGAATTTTTTTGAGGTTTTCTGGAAATGAGTTGAAATATGACGATCATTGTTTGAAAAAGTCCAGCTGCCTGAGACCCCCATAAAAAATACTACTCGATTCCTTTCAGAGATTTACAATTTTCCTCTTATAAAATTTGTGAAGTATAATGTGGTAATTGTAAGGCTATTTAGATAGATTCTCTTGCACTACTACAAAGAACGCTTTAGTGTACCCTTCCTGAATTAGTTCTGCCAGTGCAGCTACCAAGAACAAACCTTATATCTATCCACATATTTCATACATGAAGTTAATGAGATCTTATGACAGACAAACCATGCAGGAATAATGTCCGCTACTAACGATATAACTTTAGTATTTTTGATGTCAACTAATTAAGATTTTTACCAATCAAAAGTAATACCTAGAATCCCAATAGTCGTCGTCTAGTTCTGGATCTAATTTAACATGATATCTAGAGAACATATTTCCCCTATTATTACCCAACAAAACGTCATTATCATCATCATCATCATGGCGGTTAATCTCTTGGATTATAGCTAGCGATTGGGACGTCTACATATCTTTTTATTGGGGTGGGTAACGCCTTTTGTTATAGTTTTTTGTTGCTCCTCACTATTTCTGTAGGTTTTCTTCTCATGATGTGTCGCCCCCAATTTAGTCTTTGTGCTTTTACATACCTTATATTATATTTTCTCATCCCATTTCTTCTTCTATTTCTTTATTTTTCTTAAATATTCTCTCTTCATCTCCTGTAATATGTGGTCCCAGTATAAGTCTCAGTATGTTTCTCTCGATTAGCTTCAGTTCTTCTTCTTCTTCCTTTTTATTTATGACAGTTGACAGTTTTGAGTTATTATTTACAAATTTAGTTTTCGGAATTGTTATTGTTAGTAGATTTGGAAGATTGTTCTAATGCATAGTTTATCATCTGTAGTTTAGTTTTCCATTTGGAATAATTAGAACAAAGACTTTCACGTTTTATTGCAAACCTCACTCTACAGTCAATTAAATATTTATTATGATTTTCTTTTATAATAATTAGTCTACAAACAATAATATATTTCACTATTAAGGATTAGATAAAACAATTGATGTTTTGTAGGTATATTGCTAATGTAATCAAGCATTTTTCTCTTTTTGCTATCCATTTCTATGAATTAAATCTACTAGCTGAAAAAACAGAGTTTGTTGAAAATCTACATGTGTCTGCTCTAGTTACCGATGATGAAATGACTCCATTATACACTATATGTCTTAAGTTATTATTAATAAACTTGATTTTCGAAATAGTTTTTGTGATTGAAGCCGATTGCGGTCGATTTTCACTTCATGTTCGTTGATGCCATCTGATGTCTATTGACGTCGATTGACGCCGAATCACATCAATTCATGTATATTCAGGTGATTTGGCGTCTACTTTTGTTAGATATTGTCGATTAACAATCTATTGAAGCCGATTGATGTCGATTGTTACTTCAGGTTAATTAATGTCTTCTGATTTCTATTGACGTCGATTGAAGGCGAATCACATCAATTCTTATATATTCAGGTAACTAGGCGTCTACGCTTGTCAGATATTGTCGATTAACTAGCCATTGAAGCCGATTAAGATCGATTGTCCCTTTATGTTCATTGATATCTAATGAAATCGATTGATTTGTGAGATTGTTCTAATGCTTAGTTTATCATCTGTATTTTAGTTTTTACAAAGTTTTTAATTTGGAATAGTTTGAACAAAGACCTTCACGTTTTTTTGCAAACTTCACTGTACAGTCAATTTCTTGCATCATTAGAAATATTTATTATGATTTTCTGTTATCATATTTAGTTTAATAATAATAATTTATTTCGTTGTTAAGGATAAGATAACTGATGTTTTGTAGGTATATTGCTAATGTAATCAAGCCTTTTTCTCTTTTTGCTACCCATTTCCACGAATTAAATTTACTAGCTGAAAAAACAGAGTTTGTTGGAAATCTACATGTGTCTGCTCTAGTTACCGATGATGAAATGACTCCATTATACACTATACGTGAAGGAGAATGCGACAAGAGTTATGGCATACATTGCGCAAGATTGGTGAAATTTCCAGATGATGTTATACAGGTAAATTAAAGATATATAGAAAAAAGTTTTCTCACACATTTAAATTTCTGTAAATAATTATACACAAAATATTTTTTTTTTCAGGACGCAATTAAATACCAGAAAAAATTAGAACATCAAAGTGGATTGAAATATATTAAAGATTTTGAACCAAGTGTCAAAAGAAAAATTATTTCAGTAAGTATAAAAAAATATGTACTTCTCTAATAAAAGCATTTGTCCAACGCATTACTATGTTCTTCAAAATATGTCACCACTATAAAATTGTAGAAAAAAAACCAATTTGTAAAATTCTAGGTGAATCGCTACTAATACAAAATAACACACTCAGAAATAGATAAACAAAGAAGGTATCAAAAGAGACTCAGTTAAGCAATTATATATGTTCAGTGGTACATTCAGGTCTAAATACTCTTCAAAGTTACTTAAGATTGGACAAATCATACTTTTTACTACCAGTATGTTATATCAATACTCACAATTACATTGTCCGATGTGTGTGTTAATAGTATCGTTAAATAATGGTTATAGAAATTTCAACTTGAGTCAGTGCTCTAATCACTCCTCAAATTTACTATCCACAATTGCTTCGACGCATTATCATCATAAAACTATATCCGTCGATTTGAGTAAACTTTAAAATCTAAATTTGGAATACAATATCTGAGCTTCCGTCATCAATTCCAAAAAATTCTTCTATTCTTTTATTAGGTAACGTGCATTCAAAACAATTCCCTCCTCACAAGAAACAAATTGATGTCAGTTCTTACAGAACTTTTGTCAACAATTGCAAGACTAATTCATCTCTATATCTTACAAAATTAGTAAAATTCCTATCTATCGATTTCAATAGACTGCGGATTCTACTATTACTGTAGATTTGAAGTAATGGCTTCTGCACGTACTTTCAGAGAATCCTTATTTTGGATATTATCACAAAGAGTATTATTTATTACCTTCGCTGAATATTTTGATGAGAAATCTGCTTTTTTTCAGGAAGGTGATGAAATAATAAAGAATACATTGAAGAAATTCAAATCATTAGATTTGGATACGATGACAGATGATGAATTACAGAACTATATACAAAAAGCAAAAGAAGAATTGGTTACAACTAACAATCTTTTCATTAATGGGTTGTTAGATCTTTAGAAATAATATAACGAAAAATAATTGTCAAAGATACAAGTTTTGTCATATATTTCTTTAGAAAATAGGTTACCATGTTTTTCTAGTATCTAGATCTGAAATAAAAGAAAGTTGTTTAGTATCTAAGCTTATGTTTTGTTTTGTACTATTTTTTTTAAATAAATTGAAAGCTAATTTGTTATTTTTATTATTAGGTACTGTGTATATTGTTTTCAAATAAACAATAAGATATGTTTTAAACTATATTGTATTATATTATATTAGAAATTTCCAAAACCTATAAATAAGTGTAATTACTCTTGAGCAGACTTTCGTAATATTTGTTTGCTCTTCTTAGGTTGATATTAGCAATGAAAAAGTGATTATGTTCAGTAATAATTTATAAAAACCATACAATTGAAACTTATTCTTTTTTTTGCCTACTTCTTATACACTTTCAGGTGTTGCATTGAAACTCCTTATACTCTTGTAATATTTTTCCACACTTTTCCGTTACTGGCAAATATTTTAATTTCCTTCAGATTTTTTCTTTTACTTCATCCTATATCGGCTGATCCTCTGATTTTTTGGTATTTCTCTTTTTCGTCGGTTGACTTAACCTCATTATTTTTCTGACTATTCTTTGTTGACTAATTATCATTACATGTCCATCATTATAACTATTTCTCATTCTTATACTGAATCTGTCTTATCCAATAGACGATCTTGCATAATCATGTATTTTTGCTACTGTTTTTAGTGTTAATATTATTTAAGGGAATTGACTTTAAGACTTATATAAACACTTTTAAAAACATCAGCTCATCTTTCTGTTATTCCAATTGAAGTTGAAGAGTCCTTTTGTACTCTGAACAATTGTTTGTGACTTTTCTTCAGGTTACACACTTTTTAAAACTTTGCACCTCTAAGAAAACCCAATAACACCACATCTTAGTTAAGGGACTAATACCTGTTATAATTTTCAAAAACCTTATTTTTTTTACATTTTTAGAATCCTTTTCCTTTTAACAAACAATTTCTAGAATTTCATAGCGAAATTTAAAATAATACGAAAGTTTTCATCTGCGCTGAGTTACTCTTTGTAACCAATCGTTAGATTTTTTCAATTCTTTGTGTGTTTTATTCTTTTTGTTGTAGTTTACCGTAATTTACCAGATAATTGTAAAAAAATTGCCATGGGAATAAAGTGAAAAAAACATTAGTTTTACATTTTTTTATAGCCGCCATTTGCTTTTTTTTTCAATTTTTTTATTCAAAGGTGGTAAATTACGATATAAGCCCTTCCTCTTTAAAAAGTTTTTTGAATTTTTTGTTTCATATTTACCAAATTCGAGATTACCCAGCGCAGTGAAATGCTATTATTTTCTCGGCCTCAACTTTGGCGCCCTCTATAAAAATAAAAAGAAATATACTGTGACACTTTATTATCACAAAATAATAAACGAAAAGTTTTATATGCAATTATAATAAGGAAAACAAGAAAAAAATTTAATTATGCGTAATTTTTTACCCTTTAAACCGGTACTAGTCCCCTAATATCAAGGTGTATGTTGAGTTAACGTTCACTATTCAAGCTTGCAGTGTGGAAATTGAGGAAAATATTTAGTTTTTAAAATCTTTCTTGAATCCTAGAAAACTGATCTACTCTTATGTAGATGTATAGTTAATATTTTTAGTTATTTACTCGTTTAGAAATGTTTAGTGTGATTCCCGTCATTTCCATTTTGCGTTTCTAATCCTTTTCTGTGGACACAAATAAAATTCTTTTGAAATTTATCAAAACATTTGTTTTCGAAAAAAAAAAAATGGAAATTGTAGGTAAAAAAATTATTTACTTTTTTTTCATTAATTGCCACTTTCAAAATAGTGTCTCATTAGACTTTATATTCTTATTTCAGAGATTTTTTCAATTTCCAAAACAATTTTTGGGGAAACCCTTTAGTTCTTTGAGTGATGCGCTTTTTTTGACACATAATTTCCAAACGACAACTCTTTGAGGTTCTCTTTATTTCTTAAAATGGAAAAAATTTGCCCAGTTTGACGAACTGGTGCATCAGCGTATTATGCAAAAGCAAATTATTACACTGATCTGACCTGATACATTTCATTTCCAAAGTATCTTATAAATAATAATGGTAGTCAGAATCGTCTGAACTAGAGTCATCATTTGATTAAATTATCTTAAGAGGGTGATATCATATACTTTAGACCTTTAATAACAGTAATCAATTCTTTATTTGTTGGGTCCTTTCCTTTGATCGCTGACAGGAATAGGAATATTTTTCTTAGACATAAATGCTAAAATTTGAGTTTTGTTACTATTACCATTGTGTAAAGAATTCTTTTTACAATGATATTACTGTCAAATCTTCATGGTAATCAGCTGCACAGTTTTTTTAGCAGACATTAATAATAATAATGCGTTTCCCTTTAGAACATGGCCTATTCAAACAGCAATTTTTACTATTGTTAACCCAACCGAAATTTACTACATCGTGACTGTCAAACCATGTTTCATCTAGATTAATGATGTATCTATCAGAACTTCAGTAGTCTTTTATCTAACGCACATAATCTTATCGCCATTGAGCTATTCTTGACGATTCGGTTATTACCACCCGTTTATTCAGTTTTTTTGTGTTAAAAATCACATGCTGACAAAACTTAATGCAATGTTTCTAATCTACTACCTTTTGATGTATTACTTCTAATGTCGCAGCCCTATTCTCCTTATATAGACTATAAATTGTGATACGTATAAAATCTTGAGTAGTCAATTGATTTCAGTTTTTCTTTACATGTTTTTCGGTTCTGTTAATGATCCACAGCAACCCCTTTCGTGACTACTCGATAAATGGAAAATTATTTACTCAATTTAATTCAGCAATTCTAATTATAATGATCAGATTGCTGAATATTTTCCTTTTTTAAAGATTCGAATATATTTAAAATAACTTGCTATGTTGGTATATCTAAATCTTTATTATTAAATTCATACCTGTCTTTATTCTCACTACACTGTGCTATTTCATTGTCTTCATTCGCCCATGAAGAAATTTATGAATTGAATGAATCTCACCTAGCGACGCCACGGCTTATCGTAAGATGTCTGGCCGGAATATTTCGAACAAATTGTGTATATACGGCTGTGGCCAATAGAAATGCATTTATGTTTACGATTCGATGTTTTCATTGGTAAACAGTGTGATGATGAGTCTATGTGAACTGACGATTTGTTTACCGAATATTATATGGGGAGTAAATATTATTTTTTTATGTATATTTTGTTAGTTTTATTAATAGACAATAAAATCTTTTATTACTAGTGATTGTTTGATTAATTACGTACCTCCAGACCAACAGAGAAATTTATATTTTATAAATATTTATATTCACAGGAATATCTCTTTTTCTTTTAAAGATTTTATTGCCTAGGAATAAATTATTTGCAATGGCTTGGAATTATATAATCAATATTTTCATTTAAGTAGCAAAGATGTAGATGATTCCTGATATATTTTTTTATTTTCAAATCGCTGTTTGAAGATGTGAAATAAAAAGTCATTAGCTTTAATTTTTTTATTAATATCATTGTATAAATAAAATATAAAAAATAATAAATATGCCTAATAAATTATTCACAATGGAATTAAATATTTTGTTGTCAGCTCCGCTGTTTTGATAATTTTCTAATATCGGTAGACTTTTCTTTTCAACAAGTTTTTTGAAGAATTCCACGGACTTTTTTGGTATTCTTGTCAGATTGGGATCAGTGAAATCGATGTAATAAAATCCAAAATGAGCACTACAAAAATATAATTATCATAAATTATTTACGTACCAAACAAAAAATGTACTTCCATGTTTCATTTAAGAAGCAGATGTGTTCAATTACTCCCAAAAGAAGAAAAATTCTTATCCAGTATTTTCGTAATGGATAAATACCAAAGTTTTACTTACGCTGAATCGTTTCTGACACGTGATTGATGACGTCTCAGCCACGTACCGGAAAAGACTTAGCGTCTTTTAATACTTTACATGACACAATAATGCAAAATTCAACTTTTTCGAACTAGTAAATACCAAATTCTACACCTATGAATAATGAATTTATTACTGAATCTATGTACCACGATTTGAAGGTACTGAAATGCGATGGTGTGCTCAATATCTACTTTAGAACCTTTGAATAGGATCAGTTTATTTAATTTCATATTAGGTATATACATGAATAAAAGATTTTCTAACTTGGTATTCCGCGTATAGAAGTGAAGCTGCCAAATATATGCTTTGACATAGATTCTATGTACCATTAGTAAGATGGCAGATGATATAAAAAGCCGAATGATTCCCTCTGCATTTCATGCAACTATTTTCTGAATATTATATTGATTTAAAAATTTTATCAACTCAAGTTTAAATTACAAATACAACACTCCAGACAATCGGATAAAAACAATAATATTGAATAAGATTTGACGAAAAATTTACCTGTACCCATCCACCCATTCGAAGTTGTCCAATAAACTCCAAGCAGAAATTCCTATAACTTGTACACCGTCTTGAAACATCGCCTCAAGTGTAGCGTTGAAATAATCCTAAACATGATTAGTTTAGATCTCCAATTATGAACAGTTGAATAAAATTTTGAAATGGAGTAACATCAGTTGATATAGAAATAATAAACAATATCATAAGATGGAAGTTATTTACCATTTTTACCGTGTATATATAATGCTTAATATTGATAATATATAAATTCTATCAAAGAATAAACTTTGATTTTCTCAAGTATCTTCCATTTTTGAATATTTAAAAAAAAAAAAAAGAAACATATAAAAGTATACCCAGAAAGAATTCTAAGAGACCACTTCTGGTTTTAGACCAATAATAAATGCGATCTACACTGAAAAAAAAAATGGAAACGTAATAGAAGTACAAATACAGGACTTCATCAATTTCAGAAAAGCCTTCGATACAGTATATAGAAAATATATGTTGGATGAATAATAAAGATTAAAGATTTTTAAAAAGAAAACTATTAAGATGCAAGAGATCAAATTTTTAACCATAACAGTACATCTGCTTGAAATAAATGCAATGATCGATCGAAGTGACCCTTTATATTCCATCAAATTCAATTTAGTCATGTAAGGCATAATTAGAAGAACAAATTTACAGTTATAGCATATGCAGATGTGTTCTATAACAGAAAATATCTATAAAAGAGTGCCAGCAGTGATAATTGGGTGTCATCTACGTGATGGATTCAAGGTTAATAAAAGCACAAAGATTAAAAACATCAAGTTATATCTTCTTCTTCTTCTTAAAGTGCCAACTTCGGATGAATGTTGGCGATCATCATGACTATTTGTATTTTATTTACAGTTGCTCTAAACAATTGATTTGTTGTGCAGTTAAACCACTCCCTTAAGTTGCGCAGCCATGCTATTCTTCGTCGTCCTAAACCTCTCTTTCCCTGCATAATCAATCTCTGGAATTTGTATCGTTGTCTTCTCATTACCTGACCGAAGTACTCTAATTTGCGATATTTTATGGTAGTCAATAACTCTCTTTGTGTTGCCACTTTGAAAAACAATAACACGGTTTGAGAAAGGTGTGATACCTATTACACTTTCTTTTGTTTTATTGTCAACTACAATGGCCACTCTATGTCAATGGTAAGGATCATCTTTTTTTTTATTGGAATATTTTCTGTCCCCAAAAAATCAAACATAATAACAGCAGACCAATTGCAGAGATTTTTAAACGAAGCTCCAGACAAGGAATATCTACTAATAAAGGTAAATTTATTTAGAAGGAATTTTTAGAATTTAATTTTATTTTTTCCTCAAATTAACATAGATTTTTCTAATTAGTGGGTTTTTCAGTAGATAAAAAGAATTAAATAATCATTAAAAATCAAAATTCTCGTGTGGCAAGAATTTTTTTGTAAAGCTTTGTAATTCTGGATTTTTTATCTGCAGGCAGCAGTAGCTATAAGAAGTGTAGCAGGGGCATGTCTTTGAGAGGAGTTTTGGAAGTTAAGAATCGATTATTTAGAGGTTTTAAATTAAACTTTACTTGTGAAATTAGATAACACGAAAACAAAAAAGCCAAGAACGTTCACTGTAACAGGAGAATTTTATGAGATATATAAAAAAATATGCTGCTCTTCGACCCATTGATTCGCCAGAAAAACATTTCTTTTTAAATTACCAACATGGAAAATGTACTAGACAGGTAGTTGGCATTAACAAATTCGGTAGTATTGCTAAGACAATTGCATTCTTTTTTTAAATTAGAAAACTCCCATCTATACATATGTCACTGATTCAGACGTTTTTGTAAATGCAGGAGGGGACATATTAACTTGAAGCGCCATGGAGGATGGCAATCCAGTCTATTAAAAATAAAATTAACGTTGCTAATAAAATCGTCAACTCCATTGAAAAATCACTCGAACCCTTTATAGAAATGGAAACAGAAAATACACCGTATATAAACGATCAACCCTCAACATCTAAAATTAAATTAATTAAAAGAAATGACGTTCTGGGCTTACTATGCAAAATTGTGAATATTTCACAATAAACTACAATTTTAAATAATAATATTTAACAGTTAAGAGGATACTTTAGTATTATTTTGGTTTTACTAATCATGAACATACAAGGATGTATTGATATCTAGTTAGCCTAGACCAGTTCCATGCATGAACAAAATATTGCGTTACCATAGCAACGAACAATAACTTATTAGAAGTGTCAATGTAAAATTTGACGTCAAAAAAGTGAACCAGAGTTACGCAATAAAAAGATGTCCACCGATATTGGGAAAATCGAAAAATTGGTGTATCAAGCCATCATCAAGTACCTGTATTTAAGTTCACGTCAATATGGACATAAGAGAAATTGCTCCAAAAATGTTACTATGGATGAGACTTGGGTACATTTCTACGATCCAGAAACACAGCAACAATCGATGGAATGGCGACACTCTGGTTCTCCAATGCCTAAGAAGTTTCGTGTCCAAAAATCTGCTGGAAAAGTTCTTGCTTCAGTTTTTTGGGATTGCCATGAAGTAATCATGATTGATTTTTTGGATAAGGGTAGAACAATGACTGGAGATTACTATTCGACATTACTGACCACTCTACAGGAAAAAATTAAAGAGAAAAGACGCGGAAAGCTGTCTAAAGGCGTTTTGTTTTTGCAGGACAACGCCCCTGCACACAAATCTCATCTTGTTATGCAAAAAATTCGTGATTTACGGTTTGAATTACTAGAACATCCCCCTTATTCACCAGATTTGGCTCCGTCCGACTATCATCTCTTTCCTCAACTGAAAAAAAGTTTGAAAGGTCGTTAATTTTCTTTCAACGAGGAGGTAATAAAAGCTGTGGAGGTCTGGTTTGCAGAGCAAGAAGAAACATTTTTTTTAAAGGTCTAGATACGTTGCAGGTTCGCTGTAATAAATGTATCCAATTAAGAGGAGAATATGTTGAGTAATAAAATATTTTGACATTGAAATTTTGTTCTATAGTAGGCTAAGAATTTTTCAATATATCCTCGTAAATATTGTAGAAAAAGAATAGTGTGCAACATGTGGAAAAATTACTTTTCCCACTCGTGTGTTTCCACAGACTTCCACACTCGTGAGAAAAGTTGATTTTTTCGTACTTGTTGCACAATATACTATTTATTTTGACTTATAAAATAAAAAATATTGTTCACACGAAGAAGATGAGTTTTGATAATTTTACGGAAAATGTAATTTAATAAAACATCAAATATACTATTAAATGCAGTATACTAAATATCGAATTTCTTTGACAAAAGATAGATAGTCTGGCAGCAAATTTGTAAGTCCGCCACTGCCTGGACTAATAAAAAATATGTGAATAATCTACTTCTACTAATGGATTCAGTGGCGTGATGACGTTGACAAGATAATATCAGTTAATATTATTTGTAGTATATCTATAATTATCACAGTTATTATTTTAAAAATAGTGGATAAATAATTTGGACTCACCATGAAAAACAATATTCTAAGATCGTCTTCTAAAGTTAAACCATATTCTGAAAAACCCATTTCTGTAATAAGTATAACAGGGTCATTGTATGCATTTTTAATGTATTTCAACATTTTGTATACTCCCCAAGGCACTACCTAGAAGTGAAATTATCAAATCGTTATATTTAATACTCCTACAAGCACAATTGTAATCAGGTTAGGTTAGGTTAAGAAAGGATATAACATTAATCTGAGTAATAGTTTTATCTTATAATCCAGATATGATTACTTGTGCATCCTACTTTTATTACTCTGGTTTAAAAAAAATTTTTTTTTCTACTTCTTGTTTTCATGCATTAATTCATCATATTTTGTTCTCTAAACACGGAATCTTAGTATCGAGTATCATAATGAAATGAAAAATATTACGGTTTAAGTTTTACAGTGAAAAATCTTAAATTATACCAAAAAATGAAGAAATATTGGTTAGTTATATCATTATTTGGTGAGAAATTTTAAGTTATTTTGTGTTTTTTCCTTTTCATCGTTACTATTGGAGTTTCTCGGCGAATTGACCAACAAAAATCAGCAAGCATTCCTGTTGACTATTTCCCACTGTAGCGTTTTTCAATCTGCATCATATCCTGATGAAAATTTCACCAAGTTCATCTGATATGGTTCCAAGATTTTCATGAAATAAATTTAAATGCTAGTGCAAAAAAATAAATCTTGAGTATTGCACCCTTAGCAGAATGAAGCTCCCGAATGATCTGTCGGTAGTTCTCAGTTTTTGTATTCCCAAGATAATTATGATAAACTTCTATAAAAACCACCCAAGCTCTTTTTTCTGCTTTGCTCAACTTAGAATCAAAAGCTACGTCTTTCATTAGCTCACGTTTCTGCTGACCTACAAAAATTGCTTCCTTAAATTTTGCGTTATTGATTCTTTTTTATGAGTACCAAGCTTATGTGAAGTGGTGGCAAAAAATTTTCTCACCAAACATTTCTGAGATACATTTTCAAGTCCAGGAGTTAAACTTTTTCTCTTGCGCGTTTGTCCCACTCACAAAGAAAACAACAAAACTCTGTGTATCCTCCTTGTAATTTAGTAAGTATAGCGACGACTTTTAAATCAGAACATATATTTCATAGGTATTGAGAACATTGAATTTTGTCGAGTAATACCTCTAGGTTTGCATAATTTTCCTTCATGTTCGTAGGATGTACAACGGGCAGTGATGGGTATTTATTACCATTATGGAGCAGAAGGGCTTTTAAGCTTATTTGTGAAGCATCAATGAAAATCTCCATTTACTAGAATCTTCTGGAAAACTCAGTTCTTGAAGAAGCTCTGCAGCATCATTACAATGTATCAAATCATCTTCTTGGAAAAGTATCTCGTAAAATTTTCTTGCCTAGTACAAAAATATGAAACTCTAGTACTTTTATCCAATAGATTGCTCATTAGATTTTGAAAGTCTCAAGTCTCTAAAAAGATCATTTAAGTCACCTTGTCTAACTAAATGAGGTTCTTCAGATGGACTGGAAGATCCAGACAAAATGTATGAAGATAAAGATGAAGATGTACCGGCAGAAAAAAACTCGATTGAGATTGTAGGTCAGAAATATTTTTATTTTCCACCTTCTCATTAATTGATGGAACTGGACTTGCCTTCACCACAAGGAATTGGTCTTTTTGCAGATTTTTTTGAGAATCCATGTGTTGATGTCATGCAGAAATAACAATCATTTTCATGATTCTGAGGCTCAATCCAAATCATTGGCATTGTAAACATCATGGTATTGTGGCTTCCTTCAAGTCAACCTTTCAAAGTTTTCGAGCAGCTGTTGCAAAATACTTTTGGCAACCAACTCTTATCTCACTCATTGACAGAAAATCCAAAATATAGATTATAAGCTGTTTTAATAAGATCTGTGATGACATTTCGCTGTGTTTTTAATACGAATTCCCCACAAATGTAGCAAAAACAGGTTTGTATAATTTTTAAAAGTTCGTAGCATTTTATTACCTAAAAGATTACCTATTAAGATGTTAGTAAACACAAACGTAGTTATTGTGATTGAAAGTATGTTCTCCGGCTAGTTGGCTACCATCTATTGTTAGGTTAGGTTAGGTTGCGTGTACTACTTCGGAATAACGCGCTCATTACCATGTGAGTATCGATGCTCCGACTCCGTACAACCAGCGTTGTTTAACTCTTAAGAGTTAAATTTGCAATAGTAAGGAGGTAGCCTGAGAAGAGTATGACCCTGTTCTTTGCATAGCTTGTCAATATAATAAATTTTCTCTAACTTTGGACCCCATTCTGCAACAGCAATTTTTACTATTGTTAACCCAACCGAAATTTACCACATCGTGACTGTCAAACCTTGTTGCATCTAGATAAATTATGTGTCTATTAGACCTTCAACAGTCTTTTAGCTGACGCAAATAATCTTTTCGCCATCGATCAATTCTTGTCGATTCGGTGAATGCCATCAGTTTATTCAGTTTTCCATTTTTAAAACCACATGCTGATAATGACGCAATGTTTCTAAACTGGTATAATTGTATTCTGGACAATCTGCTGCCTTTTATAGTATTACTTCTAATGTCGCAACTCTATTCTCATATAAATTGTCCTACGCATGAAATCTTGAGTAGCTTTGTCAACTCATTTCCGTTTTTCTTCATATGTTTTTCGGTTCTGTTAATAATCCACAGCAACCCCTTTCGTAACTACTCGATAATTGGAAAATTTATCTGATTGCATAATCAGATTGCTGAATATTTTCCTTTTTTAAACATTCGAATATATTCAAAATAACTTGTTGCTATGTTCGTATAACTAAATCTTCATTATTACATTCATAACTATCTTTATTCTCACTACACTGTGCAATTTCATTGTCTTCATTCGCCCATGGTTTAAAGAACGCCCATATTTCTATTTATTCAAAGAAATTTATCAGTTAAATTAATAATTAATATATTTCGAAGAAATTGTATACATACAGCTTCGGCCAATAGAAATGCTTTTATATTTACGATTCGATATTTTCATTGGTAAACAGAGTCCACGTGGACTGACGGTTTGTTAGATTATTTTTCATTTCTTAATTTGGTACGAGTGCCGTGTGTATATATGAAATATTGATTGTTCCTTCCTTAACTGTCTTCTGCAATTGATATTGGAAGAATTATAATCATGAAACAGAAATAAGAAATCAGCCATATTTTTTAAGGAAAAATATCCAAAAATTAAATTTTGTGATACGTACTCCAACTTTTGTTGCTCATGCATTTTGCTATGATAGTTGTCTACATTATCAGCAGCCATATTCAATTTTGTGATTAGCGTCCAAGACATTTTTATGAATAGGCATATCCTTTTTTGTGTCTATTTTATTGCAGGTTCTGTAGACAATAAAAAGCATGAGCAACACAATCGGGATTATTTCAAAAGTAATCAAAAATATCTGATAAGCTTGCCAAATTTATTTTTTAGTTATTTTTCCCCCTCAAAAAAATATGACAGATTTGTTGCCTCTGGAGATAATAATTAGTTTCTTTGATATCTCTATGAAAAAGCATTCTTTGATTCTATTTTTTGCTGTCTCTGTAGGCAATTATTACACCAATAAGCATAAACAACATATTTGTGATGATCGAAAAACATTTGTTAAGGTGTCAAAATATATTTTTGAAATATTTTTTTTGAAAAAAAAAAACGTGGCTGATTGCTTGTTTCTATTTTATTGCTGGCTTTGTTTAAAAATATAAATAGCAATACATTAGCAACAATCTGACGAAAGTTGAGGAATTTGCTAAAGCAAACAACTCAAATCTTTGGCAAAAAGTCAGCAACAAATTTTGCTTTCGAGAAACTGTTACTTTCAAGTAATAATGTATCACTTTTCTCTATCAATACATAACTAGTATTAAAATCAAAAAATTGATTCAAAATTAAATCGTTAATTCTCTACTCTAATTTCAATGATTAATATGCGTTTAATGAAGTGCTAGATACTTCAATCAAGTGATTTTAAACTCGTTTTGTTTTTGAGTTTGAAGTGTGAAACAAAATAATTTCGAAAAATGTTTTCAACATTAAGCAATTAAATGTAGTGTAAATTACTTACAGGGAAACCATTTGCACCTAATTGAGCACCTTTAACATACGTTTTCTCAATTCTTACGTCGTTCTGAAAACTAGTGATATTTGGGTCTCCTTCCGGTACATCATTTACCATATAAGTAAAATAAGTATTCAACGCAAAGAAATCAGCAGTGCCTTGTATGTAATTAATTTCTTCAAGGGTAAGTTCAGGTAAACGACTCTTGTTGTAATTTTCCATCAAGCTTCTTTCGTATATTCGAAATTTCAAGTCGATTGGCCAATCTCCAATGTAAATTGGATGTGCATATATTCCGCACTAAATCAATCGGAACCAAAAATAAATAATTATTATAAATATTAATATTTAAAATATGTTGTTTTGTGATTATGTAAATCTTTAAGCTCTGTTGAATAGTAATTTTGAAGACATTTTATAAAAAAATTAAGATTCTCTCAAAACAACTGTGCAAATAGCCATCTTCCTATAACAACTTATCATTAATCGTACCGACTTTGGACGCAAGCTCTGATTATTCATTAATGACCTTTCTTCATTATGTATTGATATATACTTGGCTTGTCAATCAATTTGACAAGCCAAGTATGACCTCAAACCTTAGAATTGTGACATCTCGTCTCCAAAAACAATTGAAGAGATAGATTCAAGAACCGTTATTACAACGGCTTGAATAATAAATGAGCAAAGTAATACTATGAAATGTGAGGATTTGATGTTTTTGGTGATGGGTTCTACCAACTGGTCACAAAAAGAGGAATTTGGAAGCAGTTATAAGCAAGATCTCGATTAAGCATTTGTCAAAAAAGTTGAAAGCTAAAAATCATGTTGCTGATATTAAAATTTTTTTTCTTCAATCCGCTACAAAGTAGTAAATAAGGCTTCAGAAAATGTGACTGCAAATCTACATTTGCAACTAATAGATGTGCTTGACGTAAAAATAATTTTTGTGTCACTCGAAATGTCACCAATCTTTAGGTTGCACTGATGAGTAATTCTATGAAATGATATTTTACAATTTGATTGCCTGTCGACGTCAGACTGTTTTTATTGATTTTTCTCTAGTTAATTTGATGTGTTGATCAATGGAGTAACATTTTAGTTGATTGTTTTTCATTCCTTTGTTTGGAAGCCCCAGAAATTATATTGAATAATTACTAAACTAATTAATATTTTATTCAACTAAGAACCTGCAATGAACTTTACCGTATATATGGTCGCTAGTCTGCAGATTACATAGGTATTCTATACAGTGCTTTTCTGATAAAAGTATCCACCTTTAATAACTTTTGTAATACTGGTATTTAGAAAAAATCCAAAAACACGTCAATTTATGTTGGAAGGGGCAAGCATTATGGCTTATTTAAACTTACTGGAAAAGCCACCCCCTCACCCCTAGCAGCATCCCCTTTATTTTTTTAAATTACTTTTCATATTTTTTATGTAAAATTTGGATACTCCTCTTTGAGCTGATTTCAAAAATGTATAATACTTGTAGGTTAAAGTGGTTAGTTTATGAGATAAACAATTTTTCTTTTAAGAGCACAAATTTTACTTATTATTTACTTTCACCTTATTTGCCTGTACTAAAATGGGTTGTACAACAGTTCAAACTCTTTAATCTTTTTAACTGTGCTATTTATTCTACTTAAAAAATCCAAACAACAAAAAACTCTACTTTTTATTAAAGTTTGACATTGTCAACTAGAATTTGTAGTCACTATTGATAGTGTAATTTGATACATTATTTATTTTGTTTCTCTGAAATGGTTTACTCTTTGCAAGAAAGAATTGAAATTGTAGGTTTATACTACCAAAATAATAATTGTGCAAGAGCTGCTGCTAGAATATTTAACGAATTACATGACGGAAGACATGGAACTCATAAGTATGTAATTCAACTGATGGAGAAATTTACCACAACAGGGTCTGTTTGAAATAAAGTGCATAAGCGAGAGGGACTCGTAAATAACGAAGCAATCCAAGTGGCAATTTTAGGGCAAGTCAGCTTAGAGGCTCAACAACCCCAATCGTTGTCAACAATAAGTAGAGCGATCGGTGTTTCATCTTCTACAGTTTTCCGAGTTCTACATAAATTCAAGTACCACCTATACAAAGTTAAGTTGGTGCACGAGTTGAATGAAGATGATTTTGATCGTCGTCTAGAGTTTTGGGAGACATTGGGCTGAAAGTGATCCACATATTATGCGTGAATTCCATACACAACATCCCCAAAAGTTAAACGTTTGGTGTGGTATCCTAGGTGACCACATTGTCGGACCTTTCTTCATCAACGGAAATTTAAATGGTGAATCATATCTTGAGTTACTCAGGGAAGGGGTTGACCCACGTATTACAACAATAATAGAAAATGATAACCTTTCCGAAGATTTACTGGTATTTCAACAAGACGGAGCTCCCCCACACTATGCTATGCCTGTCCGACAATTTTTAAACGAAACATTCCCCGCTCGTTGGATAGGTAGAAGGGGGCAGATGATGGAGTGGCCACCTAGGTCACCGGATTTAACACCCTTAGACTTCTTTTTATGGGGGTATTTAAAAACAAAAGTTTATGCTACCCAACCAGAATCTCTGGATGAAAAATAAAGGGGATGCTGCTAGGGGTGAGGGGGTGGCTTTTTCAGTAAGTTTAAATAAGCCATAATGCTTGCCCCTTCCAACATAAATTGACGTGTTTTTGGATTTTTTCTAAATACCAGTATTACAAAAGTTATTAAAGGTGGATACTTTTATCTGAAAAGCACTGTGTATTATCTAGTTTATGAAAGAATTGAATCAATTTTTCCACTTTAAATGACTCAGACAGATAATCTGTGGAATACCTTGTTAATCTGCACACTAATTGGTTTACACAAATTTACGGTAATATATACATTGAGTTCGGGAGCAGTGAAATCAAATTCAAAACCACCACACTTTATGATATAACTATGATTATTTACTCTAACTATTCTTTCATAAATCAAAACCATTTTTAATAATTTATACTCAATTAATCATTGTATATAGTATTTAAATTATTCTAAAGACTAATTTTACCAAGATTTATGCCAAAAATTCAAATTTTCAGTGAAGTTTAAATAATGTGTGGTTTTAGAGACTTTGTTAAGAATCTTTGTTTTGTTAATAATTTCATTCAATTTGACTTCTATTTCTCTATACAGAGGGAATTAAAAATTTGATAAGCATTTCCAATCACGATTTTTTACATGAAATTATAACGTAAACAACGTATTTCAATAAGATGTGATAGCAACTGGAAACAACAATCAACGAGATATTCGATTAATTGGAAATGTGAATTCCTTTACCTATTGAATAAATGTATTATGTGTCGAAACTTTTATCTTATTTCCAGACATTAATATTAATTTAGAGAATTTTATTTGTGAAAGTAACGTAGTAACTTTTTAGTTCAGTTTTTCCACATTTTTCTTTTATAATATATATAAATTTTATGTCTGTAAAAAGTTGGTGACATCCATTGTTGTCCCCATCTGAGTACCAGTTATACGTTATACCTAACAAGACATTTATTCTTCAACATAGTATATATATATATATATATATATATATATATATATATATATATATATATATATATATATATATATATATATATACTTTTTCTATCCTTTTTAACCCTTCAAATTAATCGTTGCTGTCTTTCTCCTCAAAATAGACGTTTACGTATTAGATAACGTCCTGGTATGTTGAATATATCTGGTGAATACAGTGGTTGATAAACCAATTTAAAGTGCAATTCGTGAATTTAGCAATGGTGGTATGGGAAGGTGCGCTGTCGTAGATAATGGTGAAGAGCCTTCATACGCAGTTTGCGTAGGCGTACTACTTCCCAAAAAAAAATATTAAACAGTTCGATATTCAACTCTTTTCAAGTGTTGATATTATATTGATAATCATATACTCACTTCAAAGTTTATAAACCTTTCTGCTGCTTCTTTATCTGCTGCTGAACTAGTTAAGGGTTCATACCATTGACAGTCTATAACTATAGACATTTTTGCTGCAAATTAAAATTTTAACAATGGAAAAATATTGAATTGAATAAAATACTTTTGGTGTATTGTATATATACCAAATTTAAATTATTCATTGTCATTAGACTAGATATTTAATCACGGTTAGGATTTTGATGACAGAAAATAGATACTGTTTTTCACAACGAAATAATTTGTATATCGTTGGGTATGAACTTTTGAAGTTGATTAAAGTGGGTTCAGAAAGTAGCCCATTGGATTGTCTGAATATTGAGCATCGAATTGATTGATTTTGCTAGCTATATATTTGATATGAATACTTCTTGGAATAATAGTTACCTGTATAGTTATTGAACTCTTCTTTATACATATGGTATGTTTCAGCATGTGCTTTGAGGACTACATATGCACACATATATTCAGCTAAACCGCTGCTATTTTTTGCCGGGGCTAAGAGTGTATCGCCATAGCCACTGTGACATATTTGTTTTGGTTCGTTTATTGTAAGCCAGACTCCCACATCTGGTAGATTTTTAATAACCACCCTTGAATAATTCACGAAAAGATCTACCATTTTTAAATTATCCCAGCCAATGGATACAAGATTATTTGGAAGATCCCAATGGTAGATTGTTGCTACAGGAATCATGTCATATTTTCTTATTTCTGCCACGAAGTTTTTATAATATTGTAATCCAATTTCATTTACTTCATTGTCGTAACCAGTTGGAAGGACTCTAAAAAATTGGTGATATTTTTATGTATTATGTTATACCTTAGAGCAGTGGCTCGCAAAGATAACTGAATCACGACACCGCTAAGAAACATACTGATAATGCTCAATAGTTGGTAATTTTCCAATTACAGGAGCGTTGTGTGTATCAGTAGATGCTCAATTGAAGCAGATTAGTTTCTAGATCCGATAGTAAAGTGCATTGGTTTCAAAACAGGCTTTCGAGACAGTTATGTTTGTTGTGGAATGGATGTGATCGCAGTAAAAGATATTTTCTATAAATTTCGTAAATTTAATTTGATTTTTGACATGATGATTCAATACTATTATTCCAACGAATTTCCAATATTATTCAATTGGTAAGATTGAGAACTGCCATTATTTGTAAATATTCTCTGAATAAACCAATTATTTTATGTGAGTTGTAGCTGAAGATCATAATAGTTAAAAATCATTAGTGTTAATTTTGAAAACAAGTTTCGTTAGTTGGTTTAGAAACATATACGAGAATCAAAGAGACGAAGATAAGGAAATATATTTATGAGGAAATGGAGTAGGAGCAAACTGCCTATAGAAAAGGAAATACATATTAAGAGTTTAATAGAAAAGAAAATAGAATATGAGAAGAAAAAATTACATCTTTCGATTTGAAAGATACTTTCGACTAAATAGATAGAAAAATGATGTGGGATCATATGAAAAAAATAGAGATCCCAGAAAGAAGATTCACAGAGTTTAGGATAGAGATGGGTGTAAAACAAATAGACAGTCTCAGTCCTCTTCTATTTATACTAGTTATAAATTGGATAAGTGAAAACAGATGAATTAGTATATGCGAATGACAAAGTAGTACTATCAGATACATTTCAGAAAATGGAAGAAAAAATAAAAACATGGATAAAGATAATAGGAGATCTGAGAATCGAAGTCAAAATCAAAAAATATAAAAAGATGGCAATAAACCGAGAATGGGAAAGATTTAATTATCGATGGACAAAGGATAGATAGAGGGATCACATTGGTATATCTTATCAAATATACCTTATTCCAAATGGATAACAGTACTTCCGTAAAATATCTCGGGGTTACTGAACAAAAAGACACAGCGTAAAATAGTAGCAGCAGAGATGAAACAACTTAGGAAAACAGGGAAAAAGAGGACGGACGGGATAAGAAATGAAAATATTGACTATAGAGAACCTCAAACAGTAGCCAATAGGAAACACAATAGTTAAAAGATATAGGGATATATAAAGAGAACACCACAAAGCCTAAGAAGTAGATTGTCAACTACCGCAAATAGGATAGGAAGGAAAACAATACCGCAAATAAATAAAGTAGCAAAATATCGGAAAGAGTGAGAAAATGGTTGAAAACTAAAACTCTAGTATTCTGACGATTAAAAGGGCATAAAGAATTCTATAGAAGAAGAGGAAAATAATTCTCGATATGGAGACATATACCTAATGCGTTTAAAGCCAATGGCATATTTAGGTTTGAAAAATTTAGAAATATTGGTGCTTCGCTTGTTATCGAAACAAACAGACAAAAAAGAATTTGACATGTTTTGAGAATAATATTGTCTTAATTTTCTAGAGACATATTCATGAGAGGTGTATACTACATTCGTTTTCAATAGAATTACATGATATTACCTTGACCATGAAATTGAAAATCTATAAAAATCGAGTCCCAGTCCAGCTGCCAGTGCAATATCTTCTTTGTATCTATGATAAGAATCACAGGCAACATCACCATTATGGCCGCCTTTTATAGGAGAAGGATTTTTATGTGTAAATGCATCCCAAATACTTTCACTTTTACCGTCCACATTCCAAGCTCCTTCGGATTGATATGAAGAAATTGCTACTCCAAATAAAAAAGTATCAGGAAAAGAGCCATTATTTTCTCCATTGGTATACCTAAAAGTATGACCCAAATATGATTGATTTAATAGATAAAAGGGTGCTTAGGTGAACAGAAATATGACAGTATATTTGACAATTTTTTAATAATTTGGATTCAGTAATAAAACGGTAATTAGGATATTGATTCGTGTGAACCTAAAACACCCGAATCATATTATTGGGAAAGAATTGAATAAAAAATTAATTTTCTAACCAGTGTGTAACAGAAAATAATGAATTCTGATTACTATGGAAATTAATAAAGAGATTTACCTTGCTGTTACTAAAATAATCAAAGTACATACACGTTTGACAATCATGTTTATTGTAATATATAAATTTGATGTGAATCTTAGTAGAAAGCGTATCTTTTTAAGGATATTCACATTTATAGCGATAAATAGATAAATAGATAATGAATTGGGTTTATATAGTGAGGTCCTAATAAAACAGATCAATTTTTGTACATGAAATTATACATGCGCTTGCATGAAATGATCTAGAGTTACAATTTTTACACATGCAGCACTGCATGATATGACGCATCTAATGTTATTTTCCAAGTACTCAAGTATTTCTGATTTATCTGCAAATTCGCAAAGAAAATTATCTGATAGTGTCGCCAGTAAACAGGTCTATTTCGTGAAATTAATCGTTGCTCAAATGTTTCTTAGAGTACATTAATTAATTCGCACGTCCTGTGCCATCCAGCTGAAACCACATGTCTGCAAAACTAAGCTTTCCAGCTGGTCCAAAAAGAGTTAGTAATCACATCTCTGTATTGCTTACAGTTTACGTTTTTATTATTACAATTTCTGGAAACTTAGGAGGCAATTGTACCACTAGCCCCTTAAAGCGTACCAAATGGTTACTTTTGGGTGTAACGGAGTTTCGACAAAAACTAATGGATACTTATCGCACTGAATTCGGTAGTTTTCTTTGAATACTTAACCATTGGATCGATCGCTATGCTTACGTCTTCTCTTTTCGTTAATGTAAGACGTATAAACAAGTTGAATTCCATAGAGACGCATATCTATATATTTACGTAAAACAGTACGATGAACGGTGTCAATCGCGTACGGTTTGTGGAATGGATATTGTCGATTAGAGTAAACACATTGCGAAAACGACCCAGTTTCGAAATGACCATTTCCTAAGACTATTATGAGCATAATAAAAGTCCTTTAATGCTTGATATATCATTCAAAATGAGCCATTCCTTTCAAAATTAACAAGCTGGAAATATTTCTGCTCCGGTGTCATTCTATGTGGATTAATTACCATAACAAACTAACATAAAGAAATAATGATGCCAAATTGGAGTCCTCTACTCCAAAAATAACCCAATATGATAAAACATAAAAAGAAATGTCTGATAATATAATTTTTATTTATATTGATATTATTATAATAACCAAGTGACAAGTAATTGATTCAAGATTGATTGAATTACAATTATAAAGTGATTGTGGTTAAAGATTCTTTAAGCAAAAAAGTATTCAATATTGGTCTGATGAAAACCATATGTGATGAAAGGCAATAAAAAATTAAGATTTCGGTTAGTATTGTGAGAAGTTCAATCATTGGCTTATATTCCTTTGAAGGAAAATGGACAGGAGGATTTTAATTTGGTTTTCAGTACATTACATTAATTCCCTTCAGATTGTTCCTGATATTCAAATTGCCAACAATTTAGACTGAAGATTGAGACAATGTAATGGATCAGTCGATCATCTGAACTTATTCCACTGCAATTTTTTTACGGGATCATTGAATATCGAAAGAACAGAAAAAAAGAAATGATGAAGACGAATTTCTTATCTAGTTCAATAATTCTTTATTGGTCAATGGAGAACAATTTAGACATACGTTTTTTTGTTGTTCTTGGTAGAATTTGATCAATTACTTTGTAATAATAGTTATTGTCATGAAATTTTCTTTTTTGTCGTCTTTGTATCATTTTAACCCATTTGTGGTACAATTTCTGTTCAGGAAGGAAAATCTCTAATTTAAAGTGGGGTGTTACCTTTGGAAGACCCTGTATTATTGATTATTCTTTCATAACATAATCGAGTATTTATCTGGGAATAAGACCGCAGCTAATCATTATCACCCAATAAGGTTTGTTTCGAGAGTTACTCTATTTTATTATATTTTTTATATGATATATAAAATTCTTATTAATATCAGCGATACTGCTGTTGTGGAACGAGATATTTGATTAAAAAGAATTTATGTGCGATTTTAAAGACGCACTATATAATTGTATAAATCTCGAATTATGCTTTTATTAGAGAGAAGTGAATTGTTTTTTTATGGAACGGATTGTCTTGGTGGTATCGTGTATAATCTTGTTGATAGACTTGTTTGATAAACATTTTGGAACCATAGATTGATTTGAAAATCACAAATATGTTCTTGGAGCTCATTAAATTAATTTTATTATTTACTATATAATAATCCTACTTATTTCTCATACACATTTTAATTTATTCCCATTATAACTAATTTATATAAAAATGTAATACGTAAGCATCAAGAAAGATTCTAATTTCTTCATTACTATATATTAAATATATCTTCAATCCAAATATATATAAAACTTTTTCATATGTAGTAACGAATGTGAATCGCTGCTTGATTGGCCTTGTCTAGAATATGGTCAAATGGGGATGAAAATTGTGAAACTTGCGGAGTTGCATATCTCCGCTTTAGATGCAGCGTTACTAAAAATTTTCTACAGGCTTTCATGAATCTTGGATGCTGGTACAATAAAAATTAATTGGCAGCAGCAATATTCAGGACCCTATAGATTATGAACAATGGCTATCGTCTTAGACATTTGTATTTGGCACACTTTTTATCCAAAGAATCGATCCCTTTCCACGAGTTATAAAAGGAAATGATTTCGGGAATTTATCTAGAAGAATTAGTTCTTTCTATGAGGCATCGTAATAGTTTTGCTTCTTTTATGAAACCATATACAGATGACGGAATTTGGCGGTTTTTGGAAAGGAATTTTCCTTTTACTCTTTTTCAGAGTTCAGACTTATGTTATCGCATTTATTTGAAATCTTTATATACCCCAATATAGGAAAGATAATTGTCAGTCGTGATTTTGCCTGAGGTTCCTATAATAAGTGATTGTAAAAGTAATAGGTTCCGCCAATTATAAAATACTTTTGACATTGGGCGATATATTAATAAAATATATATGCAATTGGTGCCACGATGTCCGACTCTTTTCTTTGGGCTCTGGTGTATGCATCATCAATTCGAAGTCCTATGAGAATCATCACAAAACTTTCTTTGGACATCACTTTTTAGAAATATATCTGCTGGTTTCATCGATAGCAAACAATGGATTTATATTGTAATGTTTTTCATATTCATTTGAACTATTTCTAGCGGTGGGGTGAATTTATATATCTATCTCTTACTTGATTTATTCACCAACTACACTAGTAAATAACTATTCATCACTTATATAATTTAGTTATATTCACATATTACTTTTCAATGTTTTGATCCATACCTAAATGAAGTTCTGAAATAATTGTAGAAAGTAGATAAACAAACAAATAAATAATAAGGTCTTCCTATATATTAGTTCTTAAAACCATTATCCACCATATCATCCATTATAACCGAACAGGATTGGCTTCACCGATCATTTCGAGGACGAGTTCATAACAATATCTTCATCGTTAGCTTTGAAAAATCAATAGCTAAAAAATGCTCCAACTCCAGAGAATCTGTATTTTTCAGTAGAGGCTTACAATGACTCATATATTTCTTTCTCCCTAGTTATAATCTCTGTTTAGTACTTTCCATACTTTAAGATTGAGTATTATTAACAAAATTGAGAATAATTGGAAAGGTACACTATCAGGTGAAAAATGGATAATATCTATTTGACTTACGTGTTGGGTAAGGTTGTACCTACGTGTGGCCCTACTGCAGATCACTTCATGCCGTAATAGTTTCTTTGGGATGTTGCGATATATCACTCTAATCAATCGTGTCTGTACAAACGCGGTCAGTTTGCCTAGCATGTAACAATGAAATGCAGTCTCCAGAATATACATAAGCCAAATCACAAGTAGGAGCCACTCATCTACTACAATATTCATTCTTTAGAAACGAGAGTTCTAAGTACAATATTTTACTTTTCTTAATGTAAAAATTTATTAATGATCCTCAGTAAACCCTCTTTTAAACAACTTTCTAAACATTTTCCACTTTTTCGCAAATACACTCCTTTTTTTTAATAGTGAATATTTTATCGGCCTTAGTTTGAGATCATGAAAAAGTTGCTGGCAATGGATAGTAATTGTGATTTGGGCAAAGCCGGCATAATTTATTTGTGGACTCCTATCCTATGACTTGTTTATTCTAAAAGTTCTAATAATTTGTGAAATTTTCATGCATAGTTTACTTGACATAAAGTTTTGAACATAAAATCAGTAATAAAAGCAAACTTTAAGTTTTTCTGAGATTTCAATTCAATATCTATAAGCGTTGTTGAGGGTTAATTTCACAACCTAGGGTAAAACTAGGGATTAAATTAAAGTTTAAACTAAAGTTCAAACCAAGATTAATTCTCTATGTTACAAGTAACAGTTGAACAGACATTTTTCTGCCAGTTGTCACAAACACAAAATTTTACCGATATTTGTTTTAAAATTAAAGTAGTACTCTTGGTAAACCTTTTGAAAAAATACAAAGAAATAATTTCGATAGAAGCACAACAAATTTGAAAAATAAGTGGGACAATTTAAATATTTGCTCTAAAACGAATAACTTGTTATTTTCTCGTCATCAAATATAAAATGTGAATCTTAAATCATCCTACCAAAACCGTTTAAAATATTGAAAAAATGTAAGCAATTTGAAAAAGTTAGGCCGGATCCTCCATTTTATATTAAACTGAAGTTTAAAATACCCCCAGACCACCAGTAACGAACAATAAAGGGTACCACACTCCACGATAGAATACCCAACACAGATACCTTAAGAGAACTGGGAGTACAAGATGTCGTTAGATGGGTAAGAGCAAGACACCGACAATGGAGAGACCATGTAGAACGAATGGCTCCAGAACGGATTGCCAAATGGGCTAAAACACAGAAACCAGACACAAGACGCCCAATCGGTAGGCCACCAAAACGCTGGTACGATAGCTGGACATCGGCGTCACAAGAGGGCAGATGACAGACCTGACAGGACCTCGTCCTACTACAAGAAGAAGAAGAAGAAGACCACCAGTAACGTTTATACTGTAATTTTTCGACAAACGCCATCTATAAGGCGTGAAAAAAATCGATATCTATAGTGTAAGCTGACTTTTGACGTTCAAACTTGTAAAACTGGGTCTTAAAAGATGAGAGTACCGATGGTTTAAGATAATTTGTAAATCCTAAAGACGCACGGTTTCCAGAAAAGACGTATTTTGTTTAAACACGTGAAGTCGAGGGATCTCTTATATAAGTGGATAAACTGTTATTTCAATTCGTTACGTTCGTGTTTCATAGTTTTTGTTTTGAAATGTTTTTCTTAGGTCACTCCATTCCGTCACATTTGAGACAATAAGTGAAATATTAGAGTTTTTGAGTTTGTAGTAAATACTTACTGCTTTAAAATCACGGATCGTAATTTTTTGATGAGAATGTTGAAGAATAAATAAAACACAACTTACTAAAGGTAATCTTTAATTTCGTACTAAATATACAAGTTTATGCATATCAGATGAAAAGTAAAAACCGTGTATGTAGTCACTATACTGTTGCAATATCTTCCATTCTTTTAACAATATTAAATTAAAAAATCAAACGAATAAAAAAATTAAAGAATCTATAAATGATATTTGTTCATTGTGATTAAAAAATGTAGTCTTTGTTAAACAGAGAGTGTTACAAGAATTCAGAATGTGCTACACGAATCTGTCATCAAATACAGTCCACTAGAGTCATGTATAATATTAACGCTCGTTTCTTGTTTCATTCAGTTTTCCAACCATTGACTTAAGAGTACAAGAGGAATAACTGCCTTCTACATATAACAAAAAAGATTCCACTCCAAGTATTTTATTTTATTTACGCTCACGTTTGTTTTTGGCAATTTTATATTGATTCAACAGTGCATTTGAATAGTTTTTGTTTTGTGAAAATAAAACTTTAATTTCATAGGTTAAGTTATTTTTTCTGGATTCATTGTAATTAATGTTACTTTAGAATTAATATTTTTTCATTATTAAATAATTTTAAATATATAAAATGCTAGTTTCTTTTGCAAAAAGTTATGTATTTCAGAAAATTCTTTGATGGCAAAAAAATACATTTCACATATTTTACTGAATTTGAATCTAAATGACCCCAAAATAAAAGAAGTAATGTGATATATCAAGTACTTTGTGATAATTGTTATGCTATTTACATAGGATAGACACCCCAGTATTTAGATAATAGATTAGAAAGTCATTAAGATGATAAAAAAAATAAAACTGCATTATATATCAGAAAAACATACAATCAAATATAAACATCCAAAATTCTTTAAATACAAGAAGAAGAGAATTTTTAAAAAAAGGTTCACGTACAAAGTTGTTGGTTATAAAAGGGACCTAAACAAATGGAGTAGAATTTAAAATTTCAATGCAAAATGAATATTTCAATTGAGAGTTCTATGAGTTTTCAGAATAAAATTAAAATATGAATGAAACACATAACAAATAGTTTTTAAAACAATATTCAATTTTAATAATAGGAATTATTAATAAATTTAAAGACGAAAAAATTTGATATCAAATGACATATTGTTTCTAGTCGTTTCAAATACTACAGTTATTAGTCAGAGGATAGGCAGAGGACTGACATTACATTACAGTACATTCATATCCATGTTTTTGCCGAAGTTCACCGAAATATCGTACTTCTTTCTTGTGTCTTCGTATTGTTTACACTGCGCTAGTTTATGTTTAACACTAAGATCTACATCACAGGTTTCGCATTTTGGCAACTCAGTGCGTATTAGAAGATTTTTACGGCTTAAATTGCTATGACCCAGGCGTTAGCGCAATATTCTCATTTGGTGTGGTCTGTTTGATGTTGTTTGGGGCCAAGGAATTCACTGATTGTTTGATTTCTTTCAGATTGAATAAATTCGACGCTGGCATCTTCATTTTTAAAGTACACTATTTCAGCTTTGTAGATATATAGGCGTTGGATAGTTTGAAGTGAGCTAAGTGGACTTTTTTGATTCTCTAATATGAACGAGTGCTTGTAATATTGCATATAATTCTGCAATTTATGTAGAAGTGATAGGTTTGAAATTCAATTTTAAAGATGGTTTAATAAGGTTGAGTCTAATATTTTGCCATATTAAGGGTGGTATTAAATTTCGGTATGGGAATCAGCCAGGGTGGTGAGTATTGGGAATTGGGATTCGTAGATCATTAAGGTTTCTTTCGAAGCTTGTTGCTGTATGTTTCTTTGGAAACGATCTGTGAAGGTATTTGTATGAGTTGGGTATTTTTATTACTAGAGATTTTGGAAACATATGAAAGACATAGATATTTGCGATGCACGCTTAGAGCTGACAACCCTGTTAGATATTGTAAGCTTTTCAACATGATTTTATTCCATTGAAATAGTCTCTTGTAACTATATTAGATTTACTTCTATTTGTGGAAATCAGCTTAATTCAAATTGTATTGGGAATGTATGAAATTAATTGTATTTAAAAGACAAATGTTTCAAATATATTTCGCCATATATTTATTCTCTAGAAAATACTATTATATAATATTATGTAAATAATATTGCTTCTTCATTCCCTTCTATTTCAATGGTTCGAACACAATACAAGGAAGCGCTACAAAATGAAGAGACTGTAAGAGTTTACCTGGTTACGCTTTGGCGTATGATAATATCGCCTTTTGTTTGACAAAGCTTCAGGAAGTTGTGTGTCTAATAATTTTAATTAACTTATAATAATCCATATAAAGATATGCTTTAAAAAAATTTATCGATATGCAGCATGAGTGCTTTCCGCTATTTATGATTTTATTTTCAAATAGTACGCAATGTATTATCTAAAGCTAAGTTATTTTAAATATAAGAACTATTATACAACATATTATTTTCTTTTTTTAAACGAACCTAAGGGCTATTTTCAGAGTAGGTTTTCAACAGTAAAAAATGTATATCATTGGTTCAAGTTTTTAATTATGCCGGAACTGTGAGATTTAATATTGGTTTTAAAAGTAGGAGCAGGTTTTCATCTATATTTAGGTAGAATCAAAGTATATATATATATATATATATGTATATATACATATTTATATATGTGTTTATAAACAATGACTATGTTTTCTGAAATCCAATGTTTCAATATGCTTTAAAAGTCATCTTGCTCGGATTTTCACATTTAACTACGAAACACTAATTTTATGAGAAACTAGAGCAGTTACTAAACAAAAGAAATTGTTTAATAATTCCACATCTTTTGCCAATATGATGATAATTTATTAGCAAACCATGTCCTCAAGTTCGATGCAATATGTAGAATGTAATAAAACAAGTTGCTCTAATGGAATGGATATGAGTATGGCGACTTGTCAAACAGGATGATACTAGTTGGAAAAGACATTTGTGTAGTAGAGACTGCATAACAGAAGATGGATTGATAAATCTAAAGAGACAGTGAGTCGAATTTGATACCAAATAGATAGAAACATCAGAGGATAGAACAAAATATATGGTTGACATAGAAGAATTAGAGAAATATTCTCGGTGAGCATATTGTATTATAATGTCCACTATCCATAACATTTTAGTATATTTTATAACTTTTATAGAAACTTTGCTATTGATTCTACTTAGTTTGTACAACTTTCGATGTCGGAGGTATAAAAACCTTCTTTATGAATATTAGAGCATAAAATTTTGCTTAAGGTCTATTATAATCAAATTAATAATAAATTCTTTCTATAGAGGAAAGAATATCGTACAAAGAACAATAGCAGAAAATAAAACGTTATAACATTTTACTTTAATGTTGAAATCTAAACTATATGGTAGTAAAAACATAATCAAGCTCATGAAAACTGATTGAGTGAAATTTAGCAATGTAGTACTATCTAAAGACAATAGATTAATAAAGTTTATTAATAAATAAGTTATTGGGCGGTCAAATACCGTTGCGTCCATGGGATTTGTCGTGCTCTACTATCAAAGGCTGAAATCATTTGAAAAGGTAATCAAGTACCTCTGCAAATTCCTTATTCTACATGCATCGGTGATGCCTATCATACAGATAACGTCTTAGTGATTTTCTGGTTAAAAAAACAGTCACAAGTCGAGCTTCACACCTGTTAAAAGGAGAAGTTGATTGGTAAGGCACGCAGAAGGTCCTTCTATGTGTGCTTTGGTTTGACTCATATAACTATTTCCGTCCATATTCGAAGAATTGGTCTTTTGACGTAGAAGCTACATTTTTTGCGACACCAAAAATGGGTTCTAGGTCCATCGGTGGCTTTGGACATGGCATTCTAACCACATTGAGATTACTGTGATTATATGGTGTCCTCATTCCCTCACAACATTGAAGGCGATAGCGTGTTCCCAAAGCGAGAAAATGGAGCGTATTATCATTAATAAACTGGATGCTAAAATATCAATGAATAGACCCTGAAAAATATGGAAAGATTCTGTCCCTCCAAACTTATTTAGAATAGGAAAAAAGAAGCACAGAAGATGCATAGTGATCGGATTTCTAGTCTTACGGAATGTATCATTTAAGTTGATAAGTAGATAAATTGATAATTTGAATACATGACTTTGATTTTATCTGAATATATTATTCTTCCTATTTCTGTGGTATTAATGATACGAGACATACTTAAATTTAAAAATGTTTCTGTTCAAAAGAAGCACTTAACCTCAAATAACATTGTAACTTAACAGAATTAATTAATAGTCTAATCATGTTCTCTCCGGGGTAAGAAAAGTAACATTTATGGATGTTTCATTGCCTTAGCTATATCTGTAATCTACAATATATAATCTTAAACCCGATTTCTCACCGCCAATATTATTCCTAAAATATCACAATGATAAGCTTCACCGACTCTAAGTTTTATTACACATCTTCTACCATGAAATTTGTGTAATAATTGCCAATTTGGCTTAATGATAGTGCAAGATTAAAACTGATATTTCGATTTGAATCATTTTACACCAAAAAAGTTGAAATTTACTTAGAAGTACAGTCTTCAAAACTTAATCATTACCAGATAGCATTCTTAAGTGAGCCCAAAGGACTATCCAAACATCATTAGCAACAAGTGAATGGAATTTATTTGGAATAACATCAAGCAGAAGTATCTTCTCCATCACAACAAGTAGTTAATTATTCGTAATTTTAGATGAGTACAGCACTAATTCTGACCTGTCCCGTTTTTTGTTCCCGATTAAAGCTCTGCAGCCACAACTGTAGTATATTACTAATGAATTATAATCACACATAATATATAACTGTAAAAATTAAAACTCAAGGCAATAAATGAATTTCGGAATCCAAAATCACCTTTAAAACAAAGTGTGATCTTTGGCCCCTTTTGAGAGATACATCTATGGTTAATAATATCTAAATGATATCAATCATCAACCGATAATAAAAGATTGGTGTGTGTCAATTATATTTTAAAGTGGAAGATAACTAATATAATTTTCAGTTTATTAAGTACCATTCACTTTAATTTATTAATTTAAGCATGCCTCGTTTCATTAAAAATTTGTGAAGCTGTCACATGATCGAAATATTAACTAATCTTTTAAATTTATTTCATATCACGTTAATTACTTCCTGGGACTATTGGTCTATGCCACAAAGTTTGATTCTATTTAATTCTAGAATTACATCATTTCTAATTTTTAAAAATATAAAATATTAACATATTTAATCAGAAAAACTAGTGCCTGTATTATTCTATTTATAATATTCACAAATTGCTGCTATTCTCTTTCTATGATTCCTTGTTTTGTTTGTTTCTTCGTACAATCCATTTAGATCTAATTGATTCCATGTCTTTTAGATTTTGTAAATGGGTCCATGGTTTCAACTGATGTAGTTCGTTTTCTAAAGTTAAATCCTCTTCGATTCCGACTGCTTTAGTTTTGCTTGATGTTTTATTTGGTGCTATCACTGAGACAGCTATGTATGCCCTCGGATTTTTGCTAGTGTTATCAGGTTTACCTGAAAATGAGAATAAATTCGTACAATCCTTTTTGGATAAAGTGAAATTAGAAAGTGTCACGAGATCCAGAATTGATCACCAAAGGTACAGAAGTAATTGGAGAAGTTAGTAGGAGATTAAAAAATCAAGGATATTTTCAATGGTTACAGTTATTCTTTTTAATATCTATAACATATATGATTGAGAAAGACATTTTTCAATTTTACGGTTTAAGAGAGATTTTATTACTCATTACTCAAGAAGTCGTGTGACTAACTAAGAAAAACACATATTTTTGCCCAAAATCGATCTTATTCATTAATGCAATCTCTTTCAAGAATAATACAATCATTCCAATGCTCAAAAAAAGGCTTCAGTTTCCCCAATTGCTTCTACATTTGAGCGGAATTTCTTGCCGGAGAGCATTTTTTGGAGATCAGCGAATAGCCAGTAGTCACTGTGGGCCAGATCTGGAGTATACGGTAAAAGAGGAAAACATTCGAAGTATAATTTATTTATTTAACTATCGTTGCCTTCGACTTGTGAATCGGTGCACTATCTTGTTGAAACAGTGGTTTTTCTTTGACATACGAGGCCGTTTTTCGTTGATTTTTACATTTAAAAGATACAACAATTCTATGTAGTATTTGCTATTGATTGTGTTGATGGACGAAACCATTGTCACATATCGACGAAAAAAATATGATTTATGTGTATACATGGGCAAACACTGCTCTGAATCATCAATACGTTGTTGTTATAGATCGACTGTGAGTAAACGCGACACCAACTTTGACAAAGCCTTTCTCATGGTCAAATGTTTATGCATAATTGTAGACACACTGCCTTCTGATATCTTTACGGCCTCAGCTAACTAACGCAATTTTAATTTACGATTAGATATAACCAATTTGTTGACTTTTTCTGATGTTTTCTGGAGTAACGACCTCAATTGGACGACCAGACGATCATTTGTGTCTGTTAAGACCACGTTTCAATTCAGCAAACCAATGGTTCTTTTGGATGTAGTAGAGTCCGGATAACACTTTTGAAGTCATTGCTGAGCTTCTACAGTATTTTTTTTTTCGTAAAAAAGCAACGAGAAATTAACACACGAAATTGTTTTGAAAACAACAAAAGTAACCTCACTCAAATGGTTGTCACTTTTTTTTGATTGATCGAAATGTCATAAAATTTTACACATATTTTTTTGAAAGTTGGTACTTCATAAACGTCATATGTATTTGACAGCGCCATCTGTGTGTCAGTCACACGACATATTGAGTGATATATTATGTACAAAGAAAGTGTGTAGCAGTAATCACCGATTTAATCTTATCTTTGCAAAGCAAAGCATTAGCAAAATATACTGTAGTAAATACTGTAGCATTAATTAATATGAAACCGAATCGGAGGAATTAAGGAATTGAGAATCTCCGATACGGTCCAGCTGTGTAGTTGAATACTCTTGCTCTAGATTTATTGTAATTGACCTACCTTTGATTGTAAGTGAATATAACAGGTAGTGGAGTAGATTTTATGAATAGTATAGTGAGAAGGCAAAACAGATTATTAAAAAAAACAAGGTAATAAATTCCTTTTTATTATTTTTTAGGCGTTTGAAGTGAACAACAATTTAGAAAATACAAACTTACTTAGACTAGGACTAGGACTATAGAGAAAAGAAAACAAAAATAAACTTAAATCATGTTAGTAATAAATTATCATTGAATATTTGATAATAAGTTAGAGTATACCTAGGCGGACTTTATATGTACAACAAACCAGATTGGAATTTCACACAATATATTATTTTTTATGGTTGTACTAACAACCATGTGAGATTAAACTATCCAAGACGTACTCGATTCATTTTTATTTTTTTATATATATGTTACATGATGAAATTTTAGCATTGGTGGTCGAGGTGAAATGTCCATTTTATTGTCATAAGGATGGTGCTTATCTGCATACTAGATTTTGCATGTTACTTTCTGTAATTTTCAACAAATAGTTATGTTGAGATTTTGTAATTTGCTTAAGCCGCCGAAAAATGAAAATTTGTATTTTCTTCTTCAAATCCATTATCAGATCTCAATCGGTTGTAATGCAATTTAATAAGAAAAATATATATATAATAAAAAGAGATTGTTCTTCCAGCAAACGCTAGTACTACTTATAACTAAACGCTTATGTTTCTTTTAAAACTGAAAACTTCAAGTAATAGCAAGATTTGAATGGAAATGTATTTGAATAACGAAAAAGTTATGCTACCTGTGACTCTATGATATGTGAAGTTCTTTGGATATGTAGGTTTATTAGATTTCTCCTTTGACTTCTCGTTATTAGCTAAAGCCTTAGTTTCATGCATCTCTGAATAATTATTGTTATTTACAATTCTCAAAATACTGTGTTTCTCATCATTTGGCCATCTAACGTCTTCCATTTTCTTTTCTGTCTTGACTGTATTATTTATATACATAGAGATATTCTTATTTGAGTTTATTTGATTATCTCCAGTAGAGTTTTGGATGGTTTTGTTGTGATGTGGTAGAGTTTGTAATTGAGTGACAACACTTCTTGATGCTTTCAAGTCCTGATCCAACGTTTCTGAAATGAAATATGAAGTTAAGAAAATTACTAATAGTTATTAAAAATGGACATTCGAAAGAAATAAATGTATGTACTGATTTCCGGTATAGTTTGAATGAAATTGAGTCGTTGCAATCAAACATTGAATATTATACAGAGTAAAAGAACACTTGAATCTCAGAAAGTGAACTATTATAATATATATGATATTGCGTTCAAAATTGTAAAAGTGAGCGGTCATCAAAAGTTCTGCAAACAGATGAAAATTTTGTGCTTCAGTAAAAACTACCAGACTGTCTTTGGTAATGCTAATCAGGCATCTAAGCTCTAAGTTTTCAACTTCACTCGATAATTTGTTAATCTTTAATTTCACGGTGTGAGTCCAGAGCACTCACCGATGATTTGTCTACTTTTTAAAACACTAGCGATATTCCGAATCGTCCGTGATGCCAATAGTATAGAGATGGGATCTTATTTAGATGACTATGTCCAATTAAAGACAAATCGTATTACGTACGTATTACGTATTGTTCAAGTGTAGCAGTTCAATGATAAGATATACCGAAGGCTCATGTGTGAGTTATCTTGTCTCACGCCATCCATCTCCGTAGAGAGTGTCCGGAAAAAGTGAAAGCGGATGTTTTATTTTATTGTTTTTCCCACAAACACGGATTTATTGCACAAAATGAGAAGAAATTATTTTTACTATCATATATATGAACAGGAGAGTCTTAGTTAACACATTTTTTCTACATATGGGCGGAAATATTTCAACACATTTTGGAATTTACTGTTTATAAGGTTGCAGTTAATCAGTTGAGAAGTAAAGTGGACGAAAATAGATTGATTAAGAGCATTAAGAGGAATAATGACGACGGAATGGGTATTATACTTCCACTTGAATACATAGAGGCACCAATTACATATATTACAGTGAACAATACCTAAGACTAAGGTAATTTGGTAAGAAAGCAGGAAGCACTGAAAAATGGAATGGTGATTATTTACATGAAATATTATCGAAAGAGGTATATATATTTAGAAATATCTCATTTTACTTTGTATTAGAAGATTTATGGAAAGATTCCAATTTTTTAAAAAACTCTCCACGACTCCATGTTATTGTATCCGTTATATTGTCTCTTCAACTTCTTCATTGTCATTCTTTTACTTTTTTATCAGTGACAGATACTTTAATATTTTTTAAAATCATCTGTCGTTTCTTTCCACTTGCCTTTACCAAATCAATCAAAATCGTTTTGTTAATAACTCTATCTAGCTTCTCTTGTGAATAACCATTTTATTTGTCTCATTTTGTCCTTTGAAGACAAGACACCTATAAACGAATATAGCATATATCAGCATGATTCCAATAAACTTAAAAGGCTTACTATATACAGACGACATCGTATTTATGACAAAAATCATATAAAGATTAAAGCACTAAAAAAATTTGGATAGAAAAGATAGAAAAACTGCAAATGGAAATTTTCATAGAAAAATGCAAATATGTGATAATAAACGAGAAAAATAGAAACAAAGTCAGTTTGGTAACAAAAGAAGAAATAGTAATAACAGATGACGGAAAAATAGAAGCGAGGGCTGCGATCAGAATAAAAAATCAACAAATATATACTATAAATTGAATAAAACAGTGTTCAATAAGAAGGAGGTAACAAAGAAAGAAAAACTGAGCGTTTACAAAACAATAACAATTCCAACACTGACGTATGGATGTTAATCATGGGTACTAACAATAAAATTAAAATAGTAGAGAGAAAGCAATGGAGATGAAGTACTTACACAAATTTAGGATAGATAGAACAAAAAACAAACAAAGAACAAATAAATAAGAGAATCTTATACTGGTTTGGATATTTAACAAGGATGGAACAATATAGACTAACAAAATGAATATAAAACGTAAAAACTATAGGAAGAAGAAGAAGAGACAGACCAAGCAAAACGACCAAATAACATATATAGGAAAACAAATACAACAGAAAATAAATCAAATGAATATACTAGGCCAGGAAAGGAAAAGATGAAAGAAGTGAATAAATGGATAATAAATACATTTCTAATGCCCTAGAAAAAACAAAAGGAAAAATGAGAAGATGATTTTGAAATATCTTAAACTCCCCGCATGTATGGTATACATAATATGACATAATGGACGTGCGTTCGTTCATCGAATTACTCTTCAATTGGATTATTAAATCGTGTGGAGTTCCTTTCGTCCATATTTAAAATCGATCACGTCACGAGTTTGACTTTTAAGATCAATTATTGGTTTAAAATGGGACTAATTATATCATCTTCGCTTGAAGAGAAACAAAACATTGCGTCGAGTGGTCTCATACTGTACGAATTTTGACTCTAAACTCTTACGATTCACAAATTTCTTTATAATTATATAACATGAATGATTTATAGTTATTAATAAATTGAATAACCTTTAACAATTTATCTTACACTGACAAGACCGGCCTTGGATGGTTATATTCTAATTAAACTTCTGATAATTTCATTAGCTAGAAACTCATTAAATTATCCGAGCCAGTTGATTGTGAGAGATTTGAATTCTTTTTATGATAAAGGTATCCCAGGGATTTATGGTGATAGAGCAGAGATTCTGACTTAATTTCACGCCCCGTAGCAGAGGTGACTTAGGATAATACAAATTAACAAACCCTGACTCTATAATTGGAAAATTTTGCAGTGTTAACAATATTACTTCCAGCTGGGATATTCAGATTGAAATTTAGGATTTCATCTCACGTATTTGTAAAGAAAAACTGAAAAGCTTTCCAAATGTTATTTCTCGATAAACAATATTCAATTGAAATAGTATATTGGAAACACATCTGAACTGACATTCTATATATGGACTGAGAAATAAAACACTTCAAACTGCGTATTTGAATACATATTCCCGTTCAAATATGATGCATTAGCATTCCTATATGTCCGTTCCCGTGTTCATTTTATGCAAGGGCAGATGTTTGGTTATAGATGGCTAACCTCATTCCATGGATATTTCGGATGAAACCTCTCAAGTTATATTACCTCTATTTACATTTTGTATTTGTCTAGTATGGGAAAAAACCAATGTCGTATCGAAGTTTTAGTTTACTGTTATTAAACGTTTTCGTTGTTTACAAAATATTCTCTGCAAGAAAAAATGGGCAATGAATTACCTACAGTGTGAATAACATTATATATTTTATGTACGAGAAAATTATCATTAGAAAAATTGTCGAGAAGCGCGGATTATATTTAAGCAGTGTTAGAATCTTGTTACTGTATATAATTTTGTCAGTTTGGTATATTTGCGATTTTTAGAATAAATAAAAATAGTAGAAAGCAAAACCCATGATGGAATTAAAGAAATGACAAGAAACTCTACAGATAAAATGGGTGAGATGCCATAGAAAAACAACGGAGAAATGTAAATGGCTTAGTAGTCATTGATAACAAAACATGGCGAAGTTCCAGAGAGAATAATACTCTACTGCAGACAAGTCAGAGAAAGTAATAATGGAATTCTATAACGATGTTTTAAAAATATAATAAGAACCATTCCCAAGAAGAATATATCAATTATTTTCGGATATTTCGGAACAAGAATTGGTGATGGGGAAAGTGGTAATATTATCGGTTCTTTTGTATTGGGAATGTAAAATTAATTAGTAGATTGATTAAATACTTTTACAATGGAAGAACTACTTTCTTTGACTGGAAACTGGCACCTTTTCAGATGTGGTTTTATGGAAGGATATTATGAATATCATGGATCTACAGTAGTACTGAAAAGACTCATGTGAGATCAATAATAACAGCAAAATAGCAGGAGTATTTGGGTCACATAACAAAGAATGAAAATTGATATAGCTGAATTTTAAAGGCAAAATACGCCGGAGGACCGGGATGGAGAAAAAATACTTGGATCCAAAGCTTCGAGCAATAGTTTGCCTTGACAATCACCAAATTATTCCGGCAGTAGCCAACACAGTTGGAATAGTCATCATAGTCGTCAACATACGGACCAGATAGGCACTAACAGAAGAAATAGAAGGCAATAGAGTTTTCATTGCTAATAGAATGGTGGTAAACAGTTCATGGAAAGATCAAATTTTTGAAATAATGTAACGCACCACCTTATTTCGCACGCACATTTGATCATAAGGATATAAGGGTCTATTCATTCTGCATTCTAAAGCTCGGTGACTGTTAAGAGGCTGGGTCATACCACATTTGATGAACAGAGAAGTATTCCTCGATGAAAATATGGTTTTGTCGGAGCACCTCGTAATGGCTAGGCTGGTTGATATTTATGCCTCTTGGCTTCCAGGTAGCAATATAACTCCATATGACTTTTGAACCAAAAAATTGAGATATTCAAGAAAAATGGTCTTCATGGTTTGAAACGGGATTAGTATCGTTTGGAAAGTTCAATTTGTTTTGAGACTTTATTTCTCAAAATGAAGGCTTCAATGTAGCTGTAAAGGTTGTAGAGTTTTGGGTTGAATTGATTGATGGAAGTCCAGCACTTAGTAAAAGGTACTGAAATTTCTTCCACTAATCTCTATGAAACAAAATTTTCAACACACTTTCAATTCAGTTAAATTCATATTTGTATACACGAGTGGATGTATAAAGTAACGTTTATTTATTATATTTTATATGCATAAAATTTGAGCCTAAAGATTTGAATTTACCATTTAAAATTTAAGCAAACAGTAAAAAATGTACAAAGTAAGTTTGAATATTTTCTTGATAAATATAGAAAAGAAACAAACTCAATTTTGATTATGAGTTTTCATACTTTTGGAGTGATTGATTGATATATTCATATCCATTTCTGTTATATATATGAACTGTAAATGGTTGTTGTATTCTCTTCGAACATTTGGAAACAACCCATGTACCTGTTGAGGAAAGAAATTTTAATTCTATCGTATTTGGGTCATATTGTAGGGAACAAAGTAGAAGTAAAATATTGAGAACCATTGCTCTAGACTAGCCTCTCGAGTTGGTCAAAACTTCAAAAGATGTAAAAAAAGTACTCGATCTATTATTATGAAATTCACTCTCCAACAAGAAAGTAGTGAGCTGGAAAATAACACTGGTCAACAAAAACTATGGCCACCAAACAATAATATATCAATTGAAAAAATTGACACATCAGGTTTTTGTACGAATTCAAGACATATATTTTCGTAAAAAGTTCAAGAATCACTAACATAAATAAATATCTATGATTTTCGTGAATGTTTGGCTTATGGTAGTCTCCAACAGTAGTTTTTTTCCTTGATAGTGCTTTTCTGTTAAGGAAATGTCCTGATGTAATCTTTCGTCTTGTTCGATACTCACAGCACCGAAATTCTCGAGGAAGAAATTCAGATGAGAGTGCAGGATATGTATTTTCAAAGACATATCACGTTCCAAAGCTTTGTAGGTAATTTTCGTAGGAAATTTTGGACAACTTTCACAAAACTGTTCCAGGCGACATTTTTCAGATCATTCAACTTTCCTTCCAAACTGGTATCCTTCATTAGCTTCTGTATTTGTCGACCAATAAATTTCCCTCTTTAATTTTTGCCTCGCTGATTTTGGGTTATAAAATTTTTCATTAGGGTGAGATTTATATGCAATAGTGGTAAAAGTATGTGATTAGGGCTAATTAAAGGATAATTTTTAACATTTGATCATTTTTAACATTCTTCTGCCCTTAAGTAAGCGATCCACACTTGGGCCATACTTTGCTTTTGTAGTGTCTTTTCCTGTATTTGCTGTACTATTCGCAAATGAAGCATCATATTTTGTGTAACCAAGCTGTAGCCGAAGCAATAACTTTAAAATCTCCACAAATTTCCCAAACATGTCAACTGTATTTAATTTTTTCGAGAAGGAACTTTATGTTTTCGCAAGTATCTTTCATATCAGAACTATGCGTAACGGGCACTAAGGACATTTGTTTCCGTTGTATGCTTTTAAGCAAATTTTTAATGAGTCGATCTCTTATACACTGCAGCCCAAAGGATCTATTGTGTCTCCATTTCTTGCTGCGATGCTGGAGAACCCAGTGTTAACAGCTGATCTACTAATCCCACTTCTTTTAAAAAGTCTAGAATGCCAGAGATCTTCGTCTTTTCTTTCAAGCGCTCCCAGGTGTAGTGCTCTGGATTTCCTTAGTGTTTCACACTCTGAGAGAATGTGAATAGAGGTTTCGTGCTCTGGGCAACAAAATCTGCACGCCGCATTATCTGCTGAGTCTATTATTTTGAGGTGTTTGTTGAGGTGATAGTGCCCTGATAGAACTTCTGTTAGTATTCGTAGATTGTTCGTACTTTGGTGGATATATTCAGCAGTTCTATTTTGGTTATAGTTTCCTAGAAAAGTATTTGCCTTTTACAATGTAACAGACGTAACTTAGTTAAATGCAATCGTTATACAGTCGCCTAAATAAACACATGTAAATGACGTCAGGAAAGAGAATGTAGCTGTCACAACAAAACTGGATGTGACTGGAACAAAATAATAGTTTTTTTTTGTATGAGGGTACATCAAAACAAATAAAAATCATCACAAAGTTCGTGTGACAAAGACAACTTTTAATAAAAGTTGCTTTGCAAATGTCTTAAAAAATATTCATGTATATTAAATATTAGTTCACCGCTTTAAGAATTATACTGGGCAATTAATTTTATTTAAGCAATTTTTTATTATTTAGGAGTTATATTGATTTTGAATTTATTAAAAGTAACTTTTTAATAATGACACTAGTAAAATATTTGAAATATTGTATCAGTTTGTGTTTTTGATAGGTCAATAAATACTGCTCGCTTTTTTTCAGAAAAAAATCAAGAATGGAGTTAGGTATAACATAACGTTTCTAGTTTGAATTTGAAATATTAGATGGTTTGTTATTTGTTTCTGACAGATATCTTTAGTGCTTTTAGAATTATTCCGAATTGAAGTGTACAAATGTCATCAATGTAATTTACTCACGTAAAATTTTGTGGACTCTGTCCCATTGATCTGGATGAGATGCGATTCTCACCATTAATTCTAGAAGAATTTCACTTGCTCCGACACGATCTCCAGTAACTACCTGTAAATAAATGCAGTATTTTACTTCAAAATATATGAAATACCATCGAGGAAATTTGAAGTTGATGATGATGCATAGGATTCTGGTAACAAAACCATACCAAGAATCTTCTGAAGAATTGTAATTTTAATAAAATCGAAAAATTCTTGACGTGAACTGAAAAAATTAAGCATAGAAAAAAAACTGAATGAAAGAGGAAGTTTAAATTTAATGAAAGTAAGAGGGTAGTTGTATTTTATAAAATCTCTTTATTCGTTTTGTAGATTCATTTTTGTCTCAAGTTTCTTCTACTTTTCAGTTGATATATTGAATTTCGACTTTCCCGTAACTTCTTCCTGTTAATCTGTGAAGTGCAATCGACCTATCCTACCTCATGAATCAATTAATGTTACATTGTTAGTACATTCTGCCTGGCGGAATAATATTCACGGTGGTGTGCACAGACATTCTAAGTAATTTAACACACACAATTTCCACATTGTATTCACAAGTTTAACGTGAAGATATCTAACGTAACCAACACGTTTAAACATGTAATTCGAATTGAGACTTCAGCAAAGCACCACGTGTTCAATTACGATGCAACATAGCTGCAAAATGTTATAATAATCATTTGCACCCATAAAATCTAACAACAATATTTATTTACACGTGTAGGAGAAGATTTCTTAATTATGGTTCTTTAAAATTTAACAAGACATTATTATACAGTGTGGAAACTTATGGAATCATAGTTTGTATTCTAATTGTAGAAAAATGTGTGATTTTGTGGTTATAGTTGATGTTAGTTACTATCAATTTATATATAAATTATTCAACCCAAAAAACATTTCCACGACTACAATTTTAAAAAATTTAGCACTCCATCGTTTCCATTTTATTCATATTTATTTTTTTAAAAACCATCTCAAATTTTCGACTACAGTTAAAAACAAGGGCTAGAGTTCCAAAAAATTATAATCATTTGTAGTAAACTAAAAGAAAGAGAAAATAACCACCAAACACTACTCGTTGTACATTTTTATTAAATTTTTATTTGTTTATTTATTTATGTTTCAAACAATAGTTAGCACTTCAAGTGAATGAAACTACATGGAAGTCAGACCTCAAATTTAGATTGTGGGCAATACAGATTATCTCCATCCATCCATTGATGAGAAATTGATTCAACTTCTTTGTCAAAAACAGATTATGCATTTTTAAGTATGAGGAATAAATAAACAATAGCAGCCAATTTATAAACTTCTTCCCCGGCAGGAGATTCTTCCTCAGGAAAAGTATTCCCGGCCTTAAATAAAATTGAATAAAATATTGAATTGGACGCCACTAGCTTTTTAAAGACAACAACGTTAAAAATAAATAAAAAAGGTGGAAAAGCTGGAAACACCCTATGAATCTACAAACCTGATTTTGACATCGACGTTTTGTTTCTTTTATTAAAATTTTGACAGAACTCTCACCGGTAAAATGCCAGAGAATTGGACAGGTCACCTGAGGATTCTCTAATCAATAAAGCTAGAAGGCAGTGACAAACCAATGAACTAAATTAGTAGTTTGATGGACACAGACATCTCATACAAACTGGTAATCAACGATCGCCAATCATCTTTCGCAAGGCTGCAATATTTTTTCTGGTATATAGATGCTTCGAAGCTAGCGCAAAAGCGGATTTGGCCTTTTTGGATTAAAATGCAAGTATGCAATAAACGTATGCTGAGAAGTGTGTAAATAGAAACCTCTCTATAAAGCACTTTCACATTTTCTACGATAGCCAAGAGGCCTTGAAGGCTATTGAGTGCACGTCCAAACAAGCTTAGGAGTTCAAACAAAATATAGATGAAACAGAATCAAAGTGTTTACCATTTCAGTTATTTGTGAAAAATAATGTCGTCAAGGTAATGTCCATCATTTCGAATGCTTAACTCAAAACTCTTTTTAAAAACCTTTCATAACACTCACTAACAGCACAGATAATAATTTCTTGAATGATTTAATTCTTCGAATCTTTCCAATTTTGTGGTTTTTAGTCATAGACATAGCTATTAAGGTATCTTCTAAAAAGAAGCTCACACTCATAATTCGAGAGACCTATGATACCAAGAATCATTGCTGAAACGTGTGTTAGCCACATGTCATGTTGTTCTTTTCTACTAGAACCAAATATGTTTCACGGGGATTTATCGACTTCTTAGTTCTGGTTTCGTCTTAGCTTCGTCTAGCTTACCGTCCTGGGTTTCTAGCTACCGCTTCTCTTATACTTTCAATACTTTCTGGTGTTGTTACACTGAGAATCGGCACAAGGTGCTTCTTATGCAGGATGTTTCTAGTGGATCTGAAGTTTTTACTCATTAGTCATAGCTCCATGTCGATCAACATTAAGCTGCGCAAGAAATAAGCGCTGCGTAGCTGTCATAGATAAACAATGGACTGAGTAAATGAAATATGGCGTCTTATGCAGACTAGAACTATTTGCACCACGACTATCTACCATCACGACACTCTCAGTAGTACGCAGTACAAAACTGTCCATTTCCCGTATTTTACCTTATGCATAGTTCTAAACAAAGATTAGATAAAATGATAGTTGCTTAATACTATAGATTCTAAGATATATATTGAATATTTAGACAGTTTTAAGTATCAGAAATGTATCTCTAAAATTATTTGTTAGTTTAGCTACCCAATTATTCAATGTAATGAGATTTCAAGAGATGAATTATTTTAGTTGAATGTGACACATCGTATAGTAATCGTTTCCATCTGTTACATCTATTTATATCGTCCGCAATCGAGTTTGTGAGGTAATATAAGCGTGTACAGATGAGTTTAATAGACCCCATCAAAATGGGTTAGTCTCAGCTGACACACTGATTTGAGTAAATTTAGACACGTCGATGATAGTGGTAGCGGACGGTACCAGTAAATCAGCTTATCCGTCATTATGCTGGGAAAACTGAACAGCTAGTGAGAATGAAATTTTTTACTTGTATATCAGGAAGCTCATAATAGGTGAATTATTAACATTAACAAATAATCAAGGGATTAACATTCTTCTGCAGCATCTTATTCTATACAAACTTTATTATGTCGAAAAGTATAATACTTTGAGGAGGACTGATTCGGGGAACTTAGAAGCCAACTACAAGTCTCTTTGAAGTAGTCTTAGATTTGTCTGGCTGAATGTGGACAAGCATGATATTGATGGAAACTCTTATTTTGGCAGTGAGGAATTAGATGAGGTTCCAATATTTGTTGAAGGTATCGATGCTATTGCCTCTGATAGAGAGTGAAAATGATATTGAGAAATAAGCACAAGTATATCAAATCATAGTCCAATAGACGACTCCACACCATTGAAGTGAATTTTTTCGATACTTCAAAGTTGAAGGTCAGAGGTCTAAGTTCAGTATGAAGAAAGTCCAAGCCATATCTGTTTATAAACATTTCGCATTCTAAGGATCTTTCATGGTTTGCAAATCACTGAGCTGCTATTAGCAGTGACGCTGAATTAAATCATTCCATGAATTAATTATATTAATTAATTCAAATTTTCAAATGTTCATTTTTACCTTTCAAAATCACGTAATTAGGATTTTCCTAATCATATTTTTTCAGCATCATTATATATGTGGAGATAAGAATAATCACGGTAAAAATGATAAATATAGTGCTGCTTTAAAATTTCCATAGGACAAATAGTGTCATTTTAGGGAGCTTAAGCTATAAGATTTATAGTAATTATTTAGGTCTTTTTTGTTCTAGTCCCCTGTCGAAAATAATAATATTTATAATAGCCCGAAAATGTGTTTCTTCTACATTCCAATAGATAATTTGATGGAGAAACCGAAAAAAATGTCTTTCCAAACTTACAATTTTTTTTGAAAAAAAAAAAATTATATTCTGTCATAATTTTTTACATTTGAAGTTTTGTTTTACTTGTCACTATTTGTAAAACAAAAATTTGAATAAATCATATCAAGAATTGTCCTTCAATATCTTATGAAATGTACTTTATTTATAAAATATTTTTATCTATAAAATAAAGGCTCTTGTGTTTCAAATATATCTAAAATAACATTTGTAACATTATAAAAAAAATCATTGCTCCAGTTCTAGGATTTACGAAACTCTCGCTGTGATTAACAGTGAAGTGTAAAAAATTCATCTCTTTCATTTTTGGAATATCGATATAGGATTTCGACATATCAGACGCTACAGTATTTTATGCACTGGCCATTAGCATAAAGCAGCGTTTTTTTTCCGGTCGGTTACGGCACAGCAAAAGTCCTCTCGAAAATTTCCCCAACATTCTGTGATGTGGATATACGCAGCCTTGATAGCTTCTTTTCTAAAATCAGACTTATCAGTTTCTACATTTGGCACAATCTTTCTAAATTTTTGGGTGCTTGCAATAATTTCTGAGCACATACTTCTAATTGGTTTGTAATCTCATTTCTTGATGCGTACATGTCGTACTCAAGTACTATTGCATATATCAATAATACTATGGTGTTTTATGATTATGTACTGCCTTCCAATCATGTTCCATTCTTATATGTTTCTAAGATTGACAACCCCTCTTTTCACACACCGAACTTTATTCTCAGTATAAGTTTCACATTTCAAATAAAACCACTTCTATGAAAAAATTCTACCAGAGTTTTTGTCTTCGAAATTTCTTTTTTCAATCGAAAAAGTGTATAGCTGATAATTTCAGAGTGATTATCAAAACTTCTTTGACATCATTATAAGCAAATGACCACGATAATACTTAGAGGATATTAGTCAATAATGAACAAAATCACACAATAAATACACAATAAATATTGGCTACGAGAACATGTAAAATTATAAGTATAGTTAAACAAAACTGAAAAACACGATTTAAAAGCACTCTAAACTAAAAAGTTAAGAATACATATTTTTTAATATAAATTAAAAACAATAATGAACGAAAAATACTAGTATTATTGCGACAAAAGCGTCGGGCACTCTATGTACGAGAAATATGGAAAAAACGCCCCATTTTTTTCTCTCGTGAACCGGATTTGAACCTATGACCGGCGAATCCGGAGGTTGACGCCGTTGCCCGCTCAATAAATGAACGCAATTAAAGTAGTGGGATATACTAACAGTAATAAGCCACAAAGGGATTTCCAAACAAACAAGCTCACAAAAATATATACAGGTGAAGCTAATATAGACGTGTTAATGAATATAATCGATGTATCAAGACAATACTAAAACTTATTAAGGAATCCACAAATTTTTTACATATTAAACCCGCCAGTTTTCCATTTTTTGCTTCAAAAAACTACTCAAAAAATATCTCCCACACCGAATTGATATCGAATTTAATTTCGAATTATTTCTAATTATTTTGACCCCAAAACAGTAAATATCCGACTATTTCGTTTCTAAATATGTCTCTGGAACCCCATTAATTTCAACTTCTTCTCTTCTGCCACGTCTATAATCGAATGTTAGTGATCTCTTTCTGTGATGTGCTCTCCATTTACCACAGACCAATATTATAACGACATTACTTTTCAGTTGGCACGCCAAATTTTTTGATGTTACTTGATAGCAGTTTTTTCATCTCTGTTGGTTCTTCTTACTGTTTCTATACAAATTTCATGCAAATTTTATAGGTAAACAAGACCACAGGTTTGGAAAGTTTTTTCCTCGTAGACCACTTTCAAAATATTTCTGGCTTTGATGCATCCTTTATTGCCAAATTTGTGAATATAGAGACGTACCATAAATCTTGTTGAATTAATAAACATTGTTGAAGTTTAGTCATGTTAACGATTTACTCGGTATTCGTTTCGCGTCAACGTTGCAGAATTTGATAACAAATAACAATGAAAATCGCTTTATCGTTAGTTGAGAGTCCATGCATAGTTTGACTTTTTTCCCGGGTTGAAATTTCACCTAAAGCGTCAAACTTTTCAAAACTGGCGGCATAACGACATAATGACTTTATAACTGTTTGTACATCCTCTTGCATCCAAGCACACGTGATTTAATTAAATGTAAACTAGCAAGATTCATGCAAGGTATAAACTTCAAACTTATTAATTGCTAAAAATGAGAATCGAATTTAATTGAAATTATAAAATTTCTTCTACTGTGAGTAATTTCATTCAAAATGAATAATTTGAGAAAACTATTCTTGTGACAGACATTTTCCTTTAGCTTATCGTTATAAAATAATTGTTTTAGAAGCCAACAATTGTGTTACCTACTTGGTTATTGAACAAGTTTGGTCTCCCAATATGAGAAACAAAATTATATGGTTTGAAACCAATTCACGTCCTAATTTATGAATTTCATCCTAGAAGTAAGTGTCTGGAAAACTATCCAAACATTCTGACACGGCTGCTACCACCTCTTCATTCTATGGAAATCATTTTTTACGTATGAATGGCTTGAGATGTGTGAACAGCCAGAAATCAGTAGTCAAATTTTCTACGTTTCTACGTTTTCCTCATTTAGTGTATTTTTAACGTTCGGTTTCAGTTTGTTATCTAGGGTTTCTTTCATCGAAGAACACAGCTGTCTCTTTCCAGTTTGTTAAATTTTTTCATAATTTTCATCAATTGTGTGAATTATGATATTCAATTGTTCAACTGTTATTTTTTCAATTGTTCGTTTCTATATGTATTGTTACGAACTCGTCCACTGATAGAGACCGCGAAGCTGTACTGTTCTACTATGATATTATAATCTAAAGTTTGGCGGATGCACCGGCTACATTTTCTAGAAGGTCCATTTACATTATGTTTTTTATAAGGCGATTTCTTTGTATTGGTTTTACAGCTTGCTCACATCATATATACTGTTTATTGGCATAAAATATACATTGTATAATTAATTACATTAAGTTGAAATATTTTAATATTCATTTAATTCAATAAACACATAAATAACTACAGAAAGTATCTGTACGATAGTTTGTGTACAATTTTCAAGGAGGACTTTTTCCTTTTTACGGCAAATTAGGGATTTGCAGGAATTCGAAGATTTTGGAAATTGAGATAGTGTATATAAACGAATTTCTAACAGCTGTAGTAGTCAGTAAATAATTTAATGTCATAGTGAACACTTTGGAGTTTTGGAATAAGTGTGTTAAGTATCAGTGAGTAGTTTAGTGTATTATTTTTTTATTTACAAAATCAATTTACAATCTTATCCTAAGTAGAACAATAAATATATCGGGGATGAATATAGAAAAATGGATAAGAATTAGGAAATTACAATTTTTCTATTTTTTATGATCCAAAATAGGACCCCATTTTCGAACATTACCATTTTAATCATGTATTATCATCAAAAACAAGATATGAGAAATTTCAATTCAAAGTCGTATTGAACGGACTACACTGTATGTTGATTTCAAAAGCTCCAAACAATTCATATTGACTAATTCATACGTCATGAAATTTATATTGAATATTCGCAGGTATGGGGTCACGTTCCACGTTTATTTTACATTTTGAAGATTGATTATGTCTAGTTGAATTTAATTTAGGAATTCCCGTCTTTTAGTTTCGATATTAACGAATGAATTTGTCACTGACAATTTTCCTGATATCCTGTCCCTACTGGAAATCTCTTCAAGTTACATCACTCTCACTTATCACTCTCACTTCAAATTACTTTTTATCAACGGAGACCGTATGAAACATAGAAATATCAAGTGATAAATTCATTAAAAAATTTGAAGCATGTGCACATTGAGTGAATTTGTTTGATATATACTCGTATATACGATTGAACAATATAATAAGATATACAAAGGACTACCGCGTAATTTGTTTTAATATAACGCTCATTTATTTGTCACTGGATTGATGATTATGATTGTGATTATGTATGAATTTGGCTGATTCTTCACTACATCTTATCTTCAATATACTTTTACAGTTACCTCTTTATTTATAATTATGAAATGTTTATACGAATTGGTGTATTATTATCATTTCGAGTTTATAATTATACGATAATTTGTACTTTCGCTGCGGTGATTCATTATTAGTTTCCTCCGTGTTTCTGATACCACTTTTCAAAATTTTTAATAAATCTGACTAATATATTAGTTCTAATACTCGTATAACGTCGGCTTACGTCGCAAACTTCTCAACTCGATAACATTCAATTTTACAATAGGCACAAAAAAATTACAACAAAAAAATTGAATAAAGACTTGATCTGTTTTTTTAAAACTGAGGCTGCTATTATTACAAAGAAGGCTGGTACTGCAGCTCACCTTGTTTGGACATAAAATTTCACCATCACCACAAATTCGCTTGTTGGGTATTGAGGTTGGAAGCAATATGTCCTGGCATAATCACGTGGCTGATTTAGCCAAGACAGCTTCAGCTTAAGCCCTCTTTAAGACCAAAAAGCTATATACCTTGCAACCGCTTAGAAGCGGTAGAGGATTAGTCCTCTACAAGCCCAAGATCCATCAATTTTTGGAGTATTGCTTGCACATTTGGAGCTCGGATCCCAAGCATACCCTAAAGATTCCGGACTTAATACAGAAGAGAAGAGTTCGAATTATAGGCGATCCAGAGTTGACCAAGAACTTGGACAGCCTGGAGCATAGAAGAAAGGTCGCTGACCTGACTTTGTTTCACCGATACTACCACGGCAAATGCTCTTTCGAGCTGTCAAACAAAAAAAATAGTCCAACTAGAGCAGTTTTTTTAAGACCTATTCGACAGGCAGACGTGGCTCATGATCCTCGAGTTCGCTGGAGACGCCCAGAGCTTCAATTTATCGGGACTCATTTCTTAGGAGAAATGCTAGTGTGTGAAATTAGCTTCCAAAGCACATCTTTCCCGAGCACTTACAATCTACAATTATTCAAGATCAATATCTACAGGCATCTCCACACGGCAAGCACCACTCGAATTACTCAACTATAAAAGGGTTTACCTTCTCCTGCTTGCTTTTTACATAAAAAAATGAAAATACTACGTTTATGAAAAATTAGTATTGAAAAACATTCGGACACAATTTGGTAAATGCAATTAAAAATAATAAAGTATATTTCATTACAAATTGTAGTGGTAACTGCTATGTAAAAAAAAGTAAATTACCAAATATAAATAAGCCTACAAATTAATTAAAAAAAAGTGTTCTTATAATAAAATGAGAATTGCACAAATTGACTTTTTTTCGGATTATCTCGCGTTTGTATGTTTATTTTTTGATATTTCATGGTTCGTTAAAGCAGTTTTATTTTTTCTATCATTGATGACCTCTTAGTCTACTTTCTATATATTGAGATGTCTGCCCTATGTGGACATCGTCACAAGCATTACAAGGTACTCCATATATAATATTACACCTTTTGTTTTTGGGTGTTTTAGATTTTAGTTCAGTAGAATATTTGCATAACTTATTATTTCCTTTATGACTCATACTAATATCATATTAATCAAAATAATTTGATAGTTGTTGTGTTGGGAAAGTTCTTATACATACGGTAAAGGAAAATATCTTATGTTTTGATGTTTAGTTTCTGTTTTGTTACTCAATTGATTATAGTATCTATTTATCCTTTTCTTGAATATGTTGTCATCATTTTTTTTATTTTTTCTCAATGGAGTTTTTGCTTTTTGAATAGCTAAGCATATAATTTCAGAGTCTGATAGTTGGATATATCCATCAGTTAAACTTATATTTATGACAGGATGACATGAATTGAAGTTCTTATGAGACCAACTTGGTTCTCATCTTGGAGAACCAAGTTGGTTTAGCATACGATTCTGTTCTTATATGTTTTTATTAATTTTTTATAATGTGACATCAAGATAATTAATCATATTATTTTGGTAGATTTCGATTGTGAATTGCAGTTTTTTGTGATAAGAATTGAATTTTTCATGTTTTAAATTTGATATTTTGGTGCAACAATAATGCAATCATGTATATAACGGAAAAAGAATGGAATATTTATATTAACTTTGCTTAATACAGTTTCCTCAAGATCTTTTTGATTAATATAATTACGCAAATTGTCATTGTCAAATCATTTTTTGATAAAGACCGAATTAGGCCGCTGAAACATGTTTCTTAATAATGTTTTCAACTACTAGTAGGTGTAAGATTAATGTTTTTGTTGATAAATTTTTTATCACTCAATAATTAAAACTTCTCTCAATTTTAATATAGAAAAAGTAATTTGAGGAATACACCATGTTTCTCTTAGTGACCGCTACTCTAACTCTAGGGGAGCTACTTATAAAAAATCTATTTGCAAGCTTGTGTTATTGCTAAATGTTAATTAAAAGCTCGTCCACCTTCAAAATTCGAACGAATACTTAAATACCTTAAAATATAATTCAACTTTGGAAATCAGCAAAACAGATGAAACTTGGATACACCATAACACCTTAGGAAAAAAATTAGAGTCGACAATTAATAGCACATAAAATAAAATTGAGGAGCCATTAAAAATAAGGCGTTATTGACGATATAAAGTTTCCAGAAGCTTTGCACATGGATCATTGTTTTTTTAAATATTGTGGTTGGATTCCATATTTGCTCGAACTTAATAAGAAAAATTTCATCTCGCTAATGTCTACGAGCGTTATTAAATTACAGCTTTCTCATAAAATACTTTTCTTTCATTCCGGTAAACCATAATTTTTTCACGAAAGACCTGTATTGAAACATTGATGAGTTCACATTTCCAGCTAGAGCAAACAAAAATCTGGAAATTTAGTAACAGGAGCTTGACGGTTCAAGGAAATTGTTTGCTCTGCATAAATTTGAGGGAGCAAGAGTTTTTTGTCCGTTGTCAGTTTTTTATTATGTTCAAAGTTTTTCGTCTACACGCTAAAAAATGATTAATAACAAAAATTTCAGTTATTTGTATTACAAAATCGATATCATTATATGACAAAAGTGGAAATAGAAATAATTCCAAGGAGTACATGAAATTATTTTACAAAATACATTGTCGGTTTTGTTATTTCATTTAGTTTCTATTCAGTTCACAACATTACGACATAATCTTCATGGGTACTCAGATATTGATAGTAACCCAACTTTTTTAACCTGTTTTGTTGTTAGAAATCAGGTCCTGAATTCTAGAAAAGACGAAATATTAGCCAAATTAACTGCATGCGAAGAAGCTCTACAATTCCCACATCAACAGTTGCAACAATTCCTGCTTTGTTGTAACAAAATCCTCCTGGAATTAGTCTACAAGAGAATGACATGTCGTCGCGTAACTTATTCAAACAATAAAGTTCTGCATTAATTCCAGAATGTGATTATCATGAATTTACATAAAATTTCTTGGTTGATAACGATCTAATATATAGTTGCTCTTTCGTGGTGACGAAATGAAGTTAAGTTGTTTCACCTGTAAATGATCACCGTTAGAATGATAATACTAAAGACATGTGAGGCTCCACATCCACATCCTATGAGTTTGTGCTAGGCTCAATTCCAGCTCTTACAAGATTTCTCATCTGATTGAAAAATATGGTGTTCACTATACGTTATTTGCTTATTGCTTCTTCACCATAAAATTACACAATTCGATTGTTAATGTTAGATAGGGATAGTCTTTACTTGTTAAAATGCACTTTCATATGGAACAAATTTAAAAACGTTTTGCCATTCCTATAATTCAATAAATATCAATTCATATATTAATAGTATCTATGAAAAATGAACTTGAGTTATAATTATGATATTGGTGTAGCAGTAACAACATCAAGTCTCATTTACACAAAATGGGCTTTTGGTGAAAATACTAATATATATAAAAATTGTTTCTATGAAATTTCGACTCTAGTCAGTACACGACATAAATAATTTGTATTTTGGTATTATAATTGGAGATCGAGATGGACTTTCCATGGGTACTGTGTCATTTGTAGCATGTCATTGGTTCAGTTTATGAAAAGGAAGTAAAGAAGTGGGACTTTTGCAATTCCAAACGTAAAGTAGAGAGTCCAAATTTTGAATCTACCGTAACACCTATTCCTCATAATGTAAATTTACTAGTACCCACGGCGTCTATGGATTCGCAAGATAAATAAGGCCCAAATTTTAACCAGGATTTGCCCATTTCCGAGTACCAGAGACCAGGCACCAATTTAGAGGATGATATTTTAATTGAAGGACAAATTGGAAACTTTCTGTGCAAAGTAAATTCTACAGAAAAGCTTATCACGCTAGAACTTAGAGCTTCGTATTCGTATTTGTAGTGATTAGATTTTGAGCAACAATATGGATATAACCTACGAAGAGATAGTTATTAAACTTATAAATGACTATAAACTGATAGGATGCCGAATGTCATTGAAAATTCATTTTCTTCATTTCCATTCACCATTATTTACTGATTTCGGAGCCGTCAGCTACGAGCAAAGTGAGACGTTCCACCAGGATATCAGTAGAAATTCGGTGCGGTAGGATCCAGCCTAAATGGGTGATAACTTCTGGTTTTCTAGGAGAGGATATATAATATGAAAGGAGGAAGTAAAATTAGCCACAAATAGATACTTTAATTTGTTATTACGTCAGTAGATTCTTTCTACGATAGTATGCTATTCAGTTACAGCAAAAAATGTTTTTTGTCTACCAGTGAATTAATAATAACTATTCATTTTATGTTTTGATTGGCGACATAATTATTATAATTAACTCTATATTTTTAATACAGATGCAATTCAACAAATGGAAGCTCGTTTCGTATTCACCTAAACAGTTTTAAAATACCATGCTGTAGAAATTTATAGGTAATCCAGTTTATAACGTAATGACAAGCTTTTATCGTGAAATATTCAAGGTACGTGTTACATGTAGAACGCTTCAATAGGAAGATCGATTGATTTAAAATCGAATCCATCATTTTGAAAATGTATGTACGTTAAGGATTAACAGGAAGGGAAATGTACGAAACATCGTAAATCATATATAGGGTGCAGGTTAATTTAAAGATTAGAGTTCTAAAGCAACGAAAATCTAAGATAGGAGAATTTCAACATCATATCCTCATAACCATCTGCTAATTTAGAACACGAAGGGGTAGAAAGTGTTAATGATGGAGAAATCGTGGTTTATATGAGATTATGTACATCGATCGACCGATTTTATTATAGATGATTATTTTTTAAACAAAAATATGGAATATTGACTCATGAGCTTTATATTTGATTGGTATCAACTTTTATATTTGGTTTATTGAAAAATATGTTTGGTTTTGTAATTTAGTCAAGGAATTGATTCAATTATATTTGATGAATGTATAATTTTATTTTGGGAAAGAGAAGATATTTATCAACTCCTATTGATTTATTTATTAATCATTCCGAAGAAAATACACTGCACCAAATTTGAATGGACAAGAAGTTTGTCTATCAAAAGAAAAAGCTGTAGTTTCTAGCCTTGTAAAGAGTTTGGGGGAAAATGGGAATATGACCAAAGGTAACATATTGGTTATATACACCAATCGTAAGGTCTATTAGGAACAAAGCAAAAAACAAAAAAAAATATCACGAAAGTGACAGGATAGTAGCACTGGGAATCACCAGAGCCATTAGAAGTACTTCAGAAGCGGCTAAAGGTAGGATGGGAGGAGAGGATGCCCAAGAGACAGTAACAGTGCTACTAGCGATGTATTTGTTGAGCAGAGGTAATTGGACAATGTACTTAGCAATTTGGTGAGTGACTATTGCAGAGATCACAAAACAGGCAATAATATTCACGAAACATTCAAATTCAGAAGACCATTGGAGCGATCATTGAACTGTTGGCACAAGACTTCAGAAATAGGGAGTGACAATGTATAACTATTGCAAACAGTGTAACGGATAAGAAGAGACATTCGATAATTTGACTCGCAAAACTAAGCTATCACGATCTTCGTACTGGTACTTGTAAACATGCGATCTATTGAATATGAAATGAAAACTAATCCAAATGACCATAGACAAGTTAATAAAGCAATGAAAACGATGAAAGAATATCATTATTTACCTCAAATTCTGACATATGCACCATTTTTATTTATTTGGAAATGGGCAAATGGGCAAATATTACTCAACATATTCTTCTTTTAATTGGATACATTTATTACAGCGAACCTGCAACGTCTCTAGACTTTTCAAAAAGAATGTTTCTTCTTGCTCTGCAAACCAGACCTCCACAGCTTTTATTACCTCCTCGTTGGAAGGAAATTTACGACCTTTTAAACTTTTTTTCTTAAATTTTTTCCTGTAGAGTGATCAGTAATGTCGAATAGTAATTTACAGTTATTGTTCTACCATTATCCAGAAAATCAATCATGACTACTCCATGGCAAGCCCAAAAAACTGAATCAAGACCTTTTCCAGCAGATTTTTGGACATGAAACTTCCTAGGTCTTGGAGAACCAGAGTGTCGCCATTCCATCGAGTGTTGCTTTGTTTCTGGATCGTAGAAATGTACCCAAGACTAATCCATAGCAACAATTAAGTTTAAGAGGTTTACATCGTTTTCAAATCGAGGACAGATCGAACGCGATGTTTCTACCCTCTACGATTTTGGTCAACATTCAAACATTTGGGGATCCATTTTGCAGCAATTTTTCTCATGTCCAAATTGACGTGAACTATATGATGAACGCGTATGAAATATTCAGTGCTTCAGATATCCGTTTTAGCTCAATTTGACGGTCTGATAAAATTATGTCATGAGCTCCATCGATATTTTCTGGGACTGACTCAGAAATTGGCCGGTCATCAACTTCAATGGTAAATTTACCTCTTTTGTAGCCCAATTTTGACGGTCGCATACGAAGGACATTGATCACCAAGGGTATTAAGCATATCTTCGTAAATCTGCTTACCTTTTAACCCTTTTAAATACAGGTACTTGAGATGGCTCGATACTCCAATTTTTCGATTTTTGCAATTACGGTGGACATCTTTTTTCTTTTAATTTATTGCGTAACTCTGGTTCACTTTTGTGACGTCAAACTTTACACTGACAGTTTTAATAATTTATTGTTTGTTGTTATAGGTATCAATACAACCTCGCATCTTCGACAGCTCTCATTACTCTGATATTCACGTAAGTGACACTAATAAGGATCTTATGCCTTTGGCGATGTAAGGGAATAACTGGGCGATTTGCTAATGAAATTGATTCTTGTATTTGAACAGAACAAAAACTGGTGATATGTAGCGACAATTGCATCGGCGAGATTAAAAACAATTTGGTGCATTTTTGTAGCAATATTTGATTACAAAAGGATTTTTTCACGAAATAAATGTTTTCAATATAAGAGCATTCTTTTTTAAGTTGCGATAGCGATTTTACACATATTGAAAAGAGAAAGAGGTCGAAAGGTGTGAGGTGCCATTTAATTTAGTAAACTGATAGCAGCTGCAACTCCAAATAATTTCTTGGTAGTAAGTCTTTTTTCAATTAATTGTAAGAGTGCCATTGATTGAGCTTTGAACACAGCCCAGACAAAAATTTCAACAGCCAGAGACTGTGTAATTGTAAGTGTTGGTGTATCTAGAGGTAGTCTAAACAGTGTGTTTAGTATGAAAGTGAATTAATTTCTTTCTTCTTGTAAGAATCATTCAATTTAGTCTTAAAGTACGGATAAACATTACTAATGTAATTTTGTTGTCAATGAATATCACCATCTCGGAATAACAGGAAAATAGAATTCAGACTATTTTAGGAATATGCTTGCCGTCCAATATAGTTATTGGGGAAACTATGTTTCAGTACGTCAATTTGAAAGTGGTTTTCATCGTCAAGAAACCACATGTTTCGAATTTTTGAAGAAATAGATCTGAAGGCAATGGAGTATTAACGTCATATGCTATGATATATAAAAGAGTATACAAATGATGTTTGTTCACGATAATGTATGTTTACATCGACTCAATTAAATTAGATCAAAACGCACGGTAGATATAAGCAGATTTTGGATGATTGAGTGGGAAATTGCTATATCTTCAAATCATCCAGTTACACATTAATATACAGGAATAGCTTTCGCAACACTTCCGCGACAATATTAGTTGTTGCTGGTAGTTACTCATTTCAATAAAACAGCAAGGTGGAAATAGGGAAATTTCAATAACCGGAAATCACAAAATTGAATTGAACTGAAATGAAGTGATTATAACTAGTCAAACTTTAAATTTGATTCAGTAAAACAGTTCAATAAATATCGTTCTAGGCAACAGAATATATATATATATATATATATATATATATATATATATATATATATATATATATATATATATAGGAAACTAAAAGTGCACTTGAACAATTAGAAAAACAAAAAGAAAATGGATTGATGACAAGATAAATAATATTGAGAAAAGAAAACCATGTCATAGGAAATAAAAATAAATAGAGTGTCCAGATGAATCGGTAAAAACGAGGGAAAAATTCATAGAAAAACTAAAAAATAAGTTATAAAAGTAATTCCGAAGGGTAAAAATATGGGAACATCTGGAAAATTTGCAATAATTAGGGAAAATGTACAAATCATTTCAACACATAAGAGGGAGATCAACAACCGTTCAAATACTACAGAGACTACGCTTCTTATCTTATCTTCAGTCTCTGAAGACGATAACGTGGTTAGATGTGTTCAGTATGAATATCACCAACGCTTCTAGAAATTACTTAATACTCTAAACCATATTAATCAATAGTTCATGGTAAAAAAGCAACAATTAAACTACGGGTAGTGTTGGGTCGTGTGGAAATTCTGGCAATGTTTTCATAGCCTAAGTAGATATTGCACGCTAATCGTCGACGTACATGGGATTAAACTTAGACAACTATATTAGATAATTGGTGGAAAATCGCAACGATCTATCAAGAATAAATTATTGGTATTCAAGACCATACTTAAACATATTTCAATATATGGAATCCAGCTGTGAGGTTCAGCGTCTATATTAAACATAAATATTATCGAGAGATTTCAGTCAAAAGTTGGTGTGCTTCATTGCTAGGAATCTACAAGTGCTCTCGGTTAGAGAAGAAATTAAAGTGATCAGTGAAAAGTTCAATGAAACATTTCATTGTTGCCCCAATCAATTGGCCAAAAACTTAGTGGTAGAACCTTTTATCCGACGTAAATTCAAAAGATTAACCCCGTATGGCATATGGCTAGCAGATTTTAATATATTTTATATGGATTAAAAGTTTTGGTTAAGAAATGTTCTCTACGTTTACTATTATAATTAAGCATATTTAATTTTACATTGGCTAGGAAAGTTAAATATATGATGGCCTTTATGTTAACTGTTATCTTTCAACTAACATAACCAATTTTTGATATACCAATTTTTTTAACCCATAACCACAATAAGTTGTGTGACTGACACATAAATGGCGCTTTCATTGTCAAATCCATATGATGTTTCAAAAGACTACTATGTGTAAAATTTCATAACATTTCGATTAGTCAGAAAAAAGTGACAGCCATTAGAGTGAATCTACTTTTGTTATTTTCAGAACAATGGCTTCTCAAGTGTATCCGGACTTTGCTCCATCGAAAAGAACCATTTATTATTGGTTTGCTGGACTCAAAAGTGGTCATACAGACACCGATGATGGCGAACGTTCTGGTCTTCCAGTTGAAGAAAGAGAAAATATAAAAAAGTCCACATATTGGTAATATCTAATCGTGGAATAAAATTGTGTGAGATAGCTGAGGCCGTAAAGATATCAGAATGCGGTGTGTTATGCATGACCATTCGATCATGAGAAAGCTTTGTTCAAAGTGTGTGCCGCGTTTACTCACCTTCGATCAAAAACAACAACATGATTCAACGCAGTATTTGGCCATGTTTATGTGTATTAAATCAGATATTGTTGCGTCGATATGTGACAATGGATGAAACATGGATCCATTACTTCACTTTGAAATCAAAACAACATCTTCTGAATGGACTACAGCCGGTGAACCTCCTTCAAAGTGTCCAAAGGCACAACAGTCAGCTAGGAGGGTTATGGTATGGTAAACAATCAATAACGAATATTACATATCGTTGTTGGATCGTTTGAATGCAAAAATAAGGAAAAACTGCCGTATGTCGAAGAAAAAGCACTGTTTCACCAAGAATGCACCGATTCACAAGTCGATGGCAACGATGGTTAAATTGAAATAATTATACTTTCAATTGCTTTCTCATTCACAATATATTCCAGATATGATCCCCAGTGACTACTGGCTATTCACTGATCTCAAAAAATGTTCCGGTTAGAAATTCAGCTCAAAAGACAGATCCTTCTACAAGCACGGCATCGAGAAGTTAGAGAACGGCTGGAAGGGTCCTATCGCTCTTGAAGGATATTACATTGATGAATAAAATCGATTTTAGGCATAAAAATGTATTTTTCCATGTTTTGTGATACCGGTAGGTAGTTGCATAAACTATATAATTAGGGTTTACGTATTGTTCCATTTAGAAACAGTGTCCCCAATTAATTTTACGTGAAAGAATTTATGTGGAAAAGTATGTCCCAGTATAAAGGGGGATATTTCTCACTGAGACATATTTCGGTTTATGATAGCGATAAGAAAAGTGGAACATTTTATAGTATACGTATATATTCAAGTATCATTTTCATTGGAAAATTACTTTTCCGTCAAGCTGCTCTCGTAAATGTTAGAATGTTTTTAACGATTTTTGTGCAGTATATAGAATTCAATTTTTATATGAATTTTCATATTCGTAACAGGAGGCACCTTAAAGGAGGATAGAAATCCACAAAAACTGTTTTGAATCTCTCATAGTAAATATTCGTGATATAATTCATACCGTGCATTTTATCCATCCAAATCACTAAATTAAATTCAAATTTATGCGGAAATATCAACATGAGAAATATCAACATGAGGCTACTGTTTTGACCTCTATCATTTTATTCGTACGAGATATTATGTGATGAAATGTCACATTTTAGCTAAACTTTTTATTCATTTTCTTTGAAACGGTGAACTTTGTTCCGTCATTTTATCCCTAAATATATGAATCTCTCGAAATTTATGGCACTCAATTTCTGGCGCTTTCATCCTTTTCTGCATTTCCCACATCTTTTAAGGATTTGGTCTTGATCTTTCGCATACAATTTTCGAACAAAGAAATCGTTGAGGAAAACGCATATACTGCACAATATCTTTTTGATCTTGTATGTTGATCTTTCAATAAATCCAATAGAGCTTTGAAGTATTCTTGGTGAATTTTATTTGATGTTATGGGCAGGTATTATGTCTGAAGCATCTTCAAACAAATACAAACTATTAGTCGCGGACAAATAAATACGTAAGAATACCAAATATTAATTAACAGGTCAAAATTAGAAAATATAAAGAATGATATTATAAATTATGCAGTATTAATTTCAATGAACTTCGTTATAAACTATATTTGCAGTGGAATTACATTTCACACTTCAAGTCCAGTGAAGTGGGTAAAAGAAGGAAATTTGTTCTCTTCTGCTACTGAAAAAAGATTGCTTGACGTTTATTTACCAAACATAAGTTGTTAATTTCAACAGAAAGGTAGTCCGCATTACAGTTTTCTATTTTTTATTTAGCTCAAAGAGAAAAAATATTATATCTTATTATTTATGGACCGGAGAAACGGAGAAATTTAGGGAAAAGAACAATTCAAAATTGAAAAAAGAGATTAATTTTAATATAAGTATTGTCGCTCACGAATTTCATTACACGTAAACTAATATTCATTTCAAAATAAAGAATACAAATCGTATGAAATTAACTGCTTCTATGTAGAATGAATTGGTATTAATGTATAATTTTCTCTTCGTACCAATTAAAACATAAAAATCGGTGTGCGAAAGACGTTATCATTGAAAATAATAGTTCATACTACACAAATGTCTAGCAATCAAGACCACAGTAAAAGGAAACCTGCGAATGTTTGGTTTGGAGAAATAAAAAAAATTGTTATAGTGAAAGGAATAAAAATGTGATATTTATTCGGTGACATAGAATGGTTATCTGAAGAGTTTCCGACCTCAACTCAAGTAATGATCAGTAATGATCAATATAAGTTGGGAAATATATTTGCGCATGCGATAGAAAATGTGGTATATGGCCCTATAACCAAAGTAATTATAATGATGCTGATTTTACTTCTGCGCAAACTACGAACATACGAAATATAACATCAAAGAGTATCAGAAGCCGAACGTCCTCAATCTGGAGGAGTGCTATGCCTGTCTTTAAAAACAACAGTCACAAATGTATCTTCAACAGTCGTGTCAACTTCTCATACTGATACTTTTACAACAGAACTTGAAGCTACAACGATATCTCTCCTTCCACCTAGAATAGAGTTTATTATCGCATGTTACGAACATGTCACATCACGAGTAGATAAAACAACAGTTTCAGAACCTGAACCTGATGTTCGTATAATTATGAAGCCTCCATTCAAGCAGCATGCCGTAATCTGTCGTCTACCTTCTACAATGTATCCCCAAGTGATATTTTGCCCATTTGTTCTGTTCAACGAACTGAAAAAAGGAAACGATAATGGCGAGGAAAAACAGCCATAATTATCTCAACTCCTTTTAAAAATGAGATGGAAAATTTGAAAAAGCCTGGAAACATCAAATCCTAATGATCATTGCCCTAAAAAGAAGCTGAAAACAAACAAAATATTGAACATTCAGCCAAAAAACAAAAGAACAATGATAAAGATGATATTTGCTTGGATTGTAATAATGTAAACATCAATTTTTTGACATCGTCAGAAATCTGGGTAGGCTGTCAGCTCTGCGAGAATTGGATTCACAACGTTTGTGCTAGCGTGGTCGATGAAGATCTCTACTTTTTCAAAAAGATAAATCAGTAGAAGAGTATTAGACAACATTGCTGGATTGGGTAAAAGCTTTAAAGAGAAAGGATTGGATTGAAGGAAAAGATTTTCCATCGGGACAACACATCCTCTCTTACTTCGATGAACGGCAAGGTTTAAATTCAAGAGCTGCACTTCGAATTGGTTGACCTTCTACCGTATTTAACAGATCTAGATCGCTGTTTACAGCGAGAGAAAATGACAGTATTGACGAAATGTATGATTTTTTCAGTATTGCTAGTGAAGCTGCAATGTGAATCTCTGTTCGTATTTCTATGTAAACAGAACAATACAGTTTTTGTTTTTTTTATACTATGTGTAGTAGTAGTAGTGTGTGTAGTTTATACATATAACATCATTAGGATGGTTCCCATTTATTTAGGAGCTAAGTCGTACTAAAAAGTAGTCAGTCTTTGAGATCATGAACTAGATTCAACACTTGAAGATAAAGATTTTTAATAAATTTTTTTTAAATGATATATTGTCAAATATATTTATGTAAATGGACTCCAGATGGTCCAGAATTATTTAAAGTGCCAGAAAATTTTTGAGATCAAATAATCTGGTTTATTACATAGTGATAAAAATGCAAACTGAATGATCATTCTTTTCGATTAGTAGTTTCACAGAGACCATTTAGTATTACAGGATGATAGTTACCATACAACTTCTATATTTGTCGAATCCTGAGTCAATCGATTTCCAATCTAGAAGAATAAGCAGCAACTGAATTCGTAAAAAAAGCTCAACCGAATAAGTTTTTGATGATTTGATTTCTATTATTCTCAACGGAACAACATCGTTATGATTTACTTTTACTTCCTATTGTTTATCACTTTGATCTAACTTGAATAAAATTACTCTCATTTTGTTCAGGAGGATGAAGCTAATTAATTCAAGAACATGGTCGAAAATAATCCAGCAGTGCCGTAAGCTGCTGAAAAAGCATGTTGAATATTTATGCCTCGAGAGACTCGACAAAAAAATATACGTACATCCGTGTTTGGCCTACAAGTGTATAATCAGTTCCGGAAATAGTTATGATGTTTATCAAAAACAATTTCTTTTAATAATACTTGTATTCTAATTAATTAGTCACAAAACTAAACCTGAATTCAATGTCAACTTCTGAATGCATTAATATTTGCATTTTGAGTACCAAGAAATTCATAATTATTATGAAATGATGATAAGGATACACTTTATTAAGGATATGGACAGGAGCAATTAAAAGACTTTATTTGGAAACGCAAAAGCAGAACCTTTTTTACCCTTTTATATCTAAAATTCCAAAATTATTGAATCTCAATAAGCTGTTACATATCTCACAAATATCGTTTCGATCTATATAGATATTATTTTTTCGTTTTATACTGGATATGAAAACTAAGTTAAACTAAAACTAAAAATTTATCTAAAACCATAGATCTTAGATGCAATGGATACATTGGTTCTTAGTGGTGGACATAAATGAAATGATGTTCTTAAATAAACACATTATGCTTCAAATACCAGAATCCAAATTTGGGACATTCCACTAAACCAAACTTACTATATGAGGTTATTTCTTAACTAGAATACTAACTATAACTATTACTTACTAACTAATATATTCATAATTTTATTTTAGTGACTACTATATTTCCTTCTACGTTTTTCTCTTAAGTGTTTTTTTTTCTAAACGATGTGACGTACTATCTTCATAATTAAATAATCGCCTGTCCTTGTTTTATATATGTGTTGTCAATTATACCTCATCTTAGAGCGAACGAAACACAATCCGACATCCAAACACGATCGATAAATTATATTTATAATGCTACGAACTCGTCTACGACATGAACCGTGAAGCCGATCCTATTCAGTTATAAGAAGATATTGAGTTTGCTGAGTGCGGCGGTTCTTGGAAACTTTTGATATTGTTTTTCTACGTTTTACAGCAATTTTTTTATATATTTTTTATAGAACCAATTTCTAGGGAATTATAAATTTCGGGTTTCGAAATTTATTTTTAAAAAACTTTATTTTTGAATATTTATATGAATACAATTAATCTCAAGATCGAACTAATTATAAACATTAAATATCATCGAATTGTTTACAAACATCTTATTTATAGTAAAATAGTGCTGATACATGTTTATGATATTAGATACAATGGTATTGTTTTATAAATATCCTTCAGGAATTCTTCGCATGTAACTAGGGAGGTCTTTTTATTTCTTTGTTTTATTTTTATTATTGAATTCGAGGAATTTGTTTTGAAATAATTGCTGTTTATCAGCGATTTAAATAAATTATATACTTTAGTGAAAAGTTCATTATAAGTGAATATTTCTTATAAAAAATGACTAGTCTAGTGTAAGTGCTTAAATAAATTAAGTAAGAAACAGTTTGTACAATACAATTATTCATCACAGCATGTATCCAACTACGCTTATTTGAAGATTCACCACAGTCAATTGAAATAAGTATAAGGAGATTTAGCAGCTTAGATGTGTTTTAAGGTTCCATTGGTTGCAATGATATAAACATTGAGGTGACTTTATTATTAAATTAAAATACCTACATAACGTTATCTCACAAATGAAGATTGGATGAGGAGATTTTGCCGGAATTTTATCCGAATTTGTAATTCCTTTATCGAATATTCCTTTTAATGAAATAACTTGACTATGTAGTTAATGACATTTTCACGTGAGCGGAAATGTTTTCATACTTTTTAGAAACGTTCGTAGCTCCGCATATAAATATTCATGCAGCTTTTTCCAACTTCATCTTTGTGTTGAATAATTTCTAAACATGTTGAGGAATTAATTAGGTTTGGGTTACGAAGATTGAAAAAATTCAAATGCTTCTCACAGTAGAAGTTCGAGTAGACATGTTGAATGTAGTGAATATGTAGTATCATAGAATTATAGTTAAGTAATTCTAAGTTAATGTACTTCTTGATCACCATTGTAACAATTATGGATGTTTGAAGTTGTCATGATTACGACGGCTACTAATCTACAGAAAAGTTGAAATATTAATTGGTTGTTACTTCATATCAGTTATTGTTTGGTACATATCGAGAAAACAAAGTTTTGTTTTATTGGTCTCTTTAAAATTGACATTGATTATGGAAGAGTATGTAAGCAGAAATTCAAATTAGTAGAATAATTGCTCCTATTGAATACGGACACAGAAATATGTTGCCAATATACAAGGCCTGGCTATTAAATAACTGGTTACAAAAAAGGGTTTTATCATAAAAATTATCTACATTCGGAAGCTCCCGTTCAATATACTTCCCTCTCTCGCCACACACTTTTCCATACGTTTTTTCCATTGATTGAAGCAGTGCTGGAAGTTTTTTTGGTGAGGGGCCTTAGAAGTTCTGCTGTTTTTTGCTTTACCGCTTCTATTTATCTTTGGAAATAAAAATAGTCGCACAGTACCAAATCTGGTGAGTACGGCGAATGTTCAAGCGCTGGTGTGCGCTTACTGGACAAATACTGCTTCTCAGACAGCGCGTTATGGGCAGGTGCATTGTCCTGGTGCAAAATCCATGAGTTGTTCTTTCACACCTCAGGTCGTTTTTTACGAACTCGTTTTCGCAGCATTCCGAAACCTGCGATTGATACGTTGCTCCTGTTTTTCGTCAAACTTAACAAATTACGAGAACTGTTTTAGGAAATGTAGAAGTAGCTGATACTGCTCTTCAACTAACCAGGGAGCACCTTGCAGCTAATTTAAAATTCGCACGACAACATGCGAACTGACATTCAAAATTTGAGAAAGAGAGAAATGCTTTATTGTCAAAAAATTGTTACGATTTGTAGACAAAAGCTTGCAAAAACTAAAAAATAAACACAAAAATAACTAAATAAATGAATAATGGGGTAATGTACTTTTCACAGAGGAGTCCAAATTTCGTTTATGTACTTCAGAGTAATTCTCCATGTCACTAGAAATAGTACACTAGTATATTCAAGAGCTAAATATTGTAGGTTTAGACTGGCCTGCACGCTGCAAGGACTGGTATTAATGACTGAGTGATAAAATTTGGACCAAGATTGTATCAAAAATATACTACGGCGTTGTCGTGATGTGATTAGAGCTCAAGTTGATAAATTTAATTTATTCTGTTTACACAACCACTACGCCAATACTCACAATTGCACTGTCTGACGCACGTGAACTTACATTCAGTCCTTGAAAACGATAACTTTGATATCGAAACGTGCGTCAGACAGTGTAATTGTGAATGTTGGTGTAGTGGTGGTGTAAACAGTGCATTCAGTATATCAACTACGAGGATATATTGAAAAATTCTAAGCCTACTGAAGAACCAAACAAAATTTCATTGTCAAAATATTTTATTACTCAACATATTCTCCTTTTAATTGGATACATTTATTCTGCAAAAAATGTTTCTTCTTGCTCTGCAAACCAAACCTCCACAGCTTTTATCACCTCCTCGATGGAAGAAAATTTACGACCTGATAGTCGGACAGAGCCAAATCTGGTGAATAAGTGGGTGTTCTCGTTATTCAAACCCTAGATCTCGAATTTTTTGCATGTATACCTAAGATTAGAATGCAGGGGCGTTGTCCTGCAAAATTAAAACACCTTTGGATAGCTATCCGCATCTTTTCTCTTCAATTTTTTTCCCGTAGAGTGGTCAGTAATGTCGAATAGTAATCTCCAGTTATTTTTCTATCTTTATCCAAAAAAATCAATCATGATTACTCCATGGCAATACCAAAAAAACTAAAACAAGAGCTTTTACAGCAGATTTTTGGACACGAAACTTCTTAGGCCTTGGAGAACCAGAGTCTCACCATTACATTGATTGTTGCTTTGCTTCTGGATCGAAGGAATGTACCCAAGTCTCATCCATAGTAACAATTCGGGTTAAGAAGTCTACATCATTTTCAAATCGAGCACAGATCGAACGCGATGCTTCTACCCTTGCACGCTTTTGGTCAACATTCAAACATTTGGGGTTCCATTTTGCAGCAATTTTTCTCATGTCCAAATTGACGTGAACCATATAATGAACGCGTTCGTATGAAATATTGAGATATCCGTTTTAGCCCAATTCGACGGTCTGTTAAAAGAAACTGGCCTTCTCGATCGGTCATCATCTTCAATAAAAAATTTACCTCTTTTGAAGCTTGCAGTCCAAATTTTTTACGGTCGCATACGAAGGACATTGATCACCAAGGGTATTAAGCATATCTTCGTAAATCTGCCTACCTCTTAATTCTTTTAAATACAGGTACTTGATGATGGCTCGATACTCCAATTTTTCGATTTTCACAATTTCGATGGACATCTTTTTTCTTTTACTTTATTGCGTAACTCTGGTTTACTTTTTTGGCATCAAACTTCACACTGACACTTCTAGTAAGTTATTGTTCGTTGTTATGGCAACCCAATATTTTGTTTATTCATGGAACTGATCTAGGTTAACTAGATATACAATATCTATATATAGCCTCGTACAGTGCGATAGTTCTTTGGCGAAGTGTTTCTATTTTACTTAAACAAACAATAACTTCAACAAATAAATGTTCAAGATATATTTGATAATGATAAAAACTTTATAAAGAAGTGTGTAATTTATGATAAATAACCTTTGCAATTTACTTACTACTACTACTTACTACTTTAAAAAGCAATTTTCATAATTAATAACTGATTACCGTCACTTAAACTTAAGAAAATAGATTAGGAGGTGATTTTTAAAAAACCAGAACAAATTCACAAACAATAAAAATTTCTGTCCACCTGCTAATTTCCTAAAATATCTTGGTGTCTTCCGCGATGAACAGGGCGAGCTATTTTTCCAGATTTCAAGGTAGTGGAGGGACGGTATCAAGATAGATGGGATGTCAGTATGTTGTTTGACTGCTGGTGGAGTATTAAACAGGAATGTTCACAAGTTGAATAGTAAAGGGAAACTATAAGCTGAGTCATTAGATATATTCTATAATTTTTTTGTATAAACATAAAACAAATTTTAATATAATAGCTTCTATATGAATGAAATTTTCCAATACATTTGATGACTTCTCACTTAATTTTTTTTCTGGGGGCTCGTTTACTAAGGTAAATGGAGGATATCAAAAATTCATCTGCCATCCCAATAGTACGTCAATAATATTTCTTTAGACAGGAACGTTGTGTGTTTTAGGAATTTTGTTATTTTATCATAACTCTGCATGATTTGAAATTACTATCGGTTAATGTAGAAGTTACATAATTAAAATATACCTAAATATAGATATTAATTTGAAACAACACAATCGCAAGAAAAATAAATATATCTATATTGCGAAACAAGATTATTAGACATTAAAATATTTATATCAAAGCAAAATATGGTTGTAACTAACAATCCAAATATAATTTACTTTTCAAATGATTTTATCATTTATCTGACTATCTGAATTTATAATAGAAACAATCGATGTCTTAATTTTAATTTATAAATTATCAAAAGATGCTGATCTTATGAAATCAATGGTATTTATTTTCGGTATATTTATTTAATACATTATTGGGGTTGACATTCAGCGTATCTACACTTATATAGTCCCTCCTCGACTATAATCTATTAACTATTTCATCGTGACATTTTTGCGGTGTATAAAAGATGAGTGATGGAAAGAAGAACGCAGTGGCTGCCCTTCTGCCAGTATTGACAATATGGTGGTAAAATGCGATTTACAATCTTGTTATTATCTGAGCAGTTTCCTAAAGAAGTGTTATGTAAGAAATTGTATAGTTCTTCCAATATAAATTGCAGATTATAAAAATCCTTGCCGACAATTTTGTTTGATGTACCATAGGCGTAGATACCTCATTTTATAAATATATTATTTTCGATAATACTTAAAAAGTACGTAAAATGTATCTGTATGTAAGAAAGTTTCGTTTAAATAGGGAACCAGACGTGAACTAACCCTTTTTGCACCCTATTCGTTTTTTTCTGCAAAACGAAATTTCAACAAATAACCATAAAGGCAAATAAATTATTTGCAAAAAAACAAAAGAAACAAACAATATTTCAATTCCAAAATCTTCTTCTTTGATAACATATCCAGTTTTTCCTCTAACTTTAGACTTTAGACCCTTAATAACAGTAAGCAATTCTGTTTTTTTTACGATCGCTGACAGGAATAATATTTTTTTCAGACATAAATGCTAAAATTTAAGCCTTGTTCTACTACTATTTGGTATCTTAAGAAGTTGCCGCAAGCGGTAGTAGTTGTAGAATAACGATTATTCACTGTGGTGGAATGTTAGGTAAAAGCTGTTCCTCAAACTACTTTTTAAATAATTATGCTTTCATATCTTCATGATAAATAGCTACACAGTTTTTAATTTTTTAAGAAGATATTAATAAAGCATTAGGACAAGAAACTTTGCTTCCAACGTGTACTATTACAATGCGTTTTTCTTTGGAACATGGCCCATTAAAACAGCAATTTTTACTATTGTTAATCCAACCGAAATTCACTACATCGTGACTGTCCAACCATGTTTCGTCTAGATAAATTATGTGTCTATTAGAGCTTCGGTTTTTCTTTACATGTTTTTCGGTTCTGTGAATGCAGCAACAGCAACCCCTTCCGTGACTACTCAATAAATGGAAAATTTATTTGCTCTAGTTAATCTATATCTAAACCTTTATTATTAAATCAATACCTGTCTTTATTCTCACTACACTGTGCTGCAATTTCATTGTCTTCATCCGCCCATGGTTTAAAGAACACAATATTTCTATTTATTCAAATATTCAATTAAATGAATCTCACCAAGCGACGCCATTACTTATCAATGACTAAGAATATTTCGAAGATATTGTCTACATACGCCTTTCGACAGCTTTGGCCAATAGAAATGCATTTATGTTCACGATTCGAGGTTTTCATTGGTAAGCATTGGGGATAATGAGTCCACATGGACTGATGATTTGTTAGATGTTTACCGACTTTTAAATGGGGAGTAAACATTATTTTACATTTCTTAATTTCGTATGAGTGCCGTGCGTATTCATGAAATATTGATTGTTCCTCGCATAACAGTCTTTTGCAATTGATATTGGAAGAACTATAACGATTACTTGAAATTGTGGTTATAAATAGTTGCCCAACAATTTTCACTAAGATGCACAAGATCAAACTTTTAGATATTTTCCTATCGCTATACGACGAAGAAGATGATTATATTTTTTCAATGACCGGTTATAAGAGTTGTCTTAGCATTTGTCTGTGAAATGACCTACAAATCATGTGTACCTTATATTAGAACGAATGGAATTAGACACAATGAATTAAAAAACGTTTTCTAACAATTTTACTATTTAAAACAAAAAGCTTGGCACGTTGAGTAAATGTATCATTTTACTTCATAGTGAGGCCTATCATAATCATGCGGTTAATGGAACCAAAGATCTCAAAAAATGTGGTTGAGAACGAAACAATAGTTTATGAAATGACCGACAAACCATGTGTAACATTTATTAGAAGGAATGGGTTTAATCTGGTCGGGACACAATGAATTGAAACATATTTTTTGAGAATTTTACTATTTAAAATAAAAAACGAGGCAAGCGGAGTGAAGGCATCATTTTAATTCATGATGGGACACATCAACCCCAGATATGCTGAAAAAATTAATTTGTTGAGAACAATTTGATTATCTTCCCCTAGCATCTCGATCTAGAGACAATCGATAACCACAGGCTTAAATTTGAAACATCAATTAGGCGGTAAGCGCCATGACAACGAAAAAACAACCATTTTGTGTTTGGCAAGACAGGTGGTACAATTATTTAAGATGGTACGAAAGTTAATTAGGCAAACTCATATTATTATTGGAAAGTATGCGGAAAACTACGGGCTCCAATGTGAAAAATTCCCTATTTTTTATTTTAAAAAGCTACTTAGTCCACACCAAGGCTCATATAAATATGTGTAACTACTTAGATGTAAGAAAAGTTTTTCACTTCTTGGTTCCAGGTTATTGATTGGACATTATAATATGAGGTTAGTGGAAAGAAGATCATCTTTCTTCTTGACATTCATCGATTAATTTTTTGAACAGGTTTTATCGGAAAAAATCGAAACGTTTGAGATATTAAGTAAAGTACCATAGGAAAAATTTATTGATAGTAAGAAGAAGAAATAGAAGAAGAACAAATCCTTTATCGAAAAGAATAACTCAAGTGTATCTGAGGTATTGAGGATATCCGTCCAGAAAAACTAGAGGTATGATGGAAAAAAACTAAAAAGAAAATCGTCGAGTTGATAAGTAGAGGGTGAATGTCGCATGTTCTTGGACAAATAAGTTAATAGTAATAAGTAGACTAAATAGATTATATCAGTCTTATGGTTGGTGGAATATTAGTCACAGTCACAAATTTTACCTTGAAAAATAATATAAAATTGAATGCTGGCATCACTATAAACAGTATCTCAATCCGTTTAGATATTCTTGTGTTGATAATTTTTGAGTAAGTTTCGAATATTTTAAAAACAACATTCTGATATGTAAAATATTTATTAATGTTCATAGTCTCGGTATATTTTTCAAATCGATGATAATAATCTTGTGATTTCCTTGTTAGAAAAATGATTTTTGATATTCATTTGAATTCGACAATGAATATTTAATGAATACTGAACGTTTGATTTTTTATGTAATACTGGAACGAAGTATACCTAAATGTCGGTGGCATAGGCGACAAACCACTTAAGGGAAATCTATCCATATATCACCGCTGAAACAAAAACTAACATAATATTCTAATAAAATGACATGAAAACCATGGAAAAGCATTGGTCTGATCGCATTACGGTCAAAGGAAATTATCTAGATGAATAGAGAGAGAAGCGAAATGCTTTATTGTCAAAAAATTGTTACAATTTGTAGACAAAAACTTGTAAAAACTAAAAAACAAACATAAAAATAACTAAATAAAGATAAAACAAATGAAATAAAATTTCAATATACAGAATATAACCCTAATTAGTAACGAAATTATACGTAATAGTTATAGGTAATAATTAGTATATAAGTTCATAGCAAAATTAAACCAGTATTCAGCATGCCTGGAATTGAAAATATTATTAGAATAGAATAGAGTAGACTGCAGAAAAAGATGATATCGATTTATTTCATATCCTCTTTATTTTTTAATCATTATTTATCTTTAAAAAAAGTTTTTATATTTCAGCTTGTGCATTACTCATTAGGACAAAACATGTTTGTGAAAATATTAGCTGTCTTCCTATGTATAACAATTGCACATGTCAATGCAGGTAAAAATAGGTCTCTAGAATTTTTACTCATATAAATAATGTAATTTATGGATTTAAAAAATAATTCCGCTCTATCTTTGCAGTGAATATCGGAGGACTACAAATTTGATTGATTTGAACAAATTTATTACAGTCTCAGCATGATAGTTTTATTCATTGATATCTTGATGTGCTGTTTCTATTTTGACGGTTGTGATCTCAAAAAATTGTAAATGCTGGTGTATTGGTTTTTTATGGTGACCGCGAGTTTGTTTACAACGCTTAATCATAGATTATCTTATTAGTTTTCCCATTCTCTCACACTTGGTTATCATAACTATTATTTTGATAATTCCTTCTTTCTCCCAGGATTTGATTTGTCGTATCGAAATGAAGGCTTTATTTGAAATATAGCAGCGTACAAGCATATTTGTCTGCTTTTTCTTATTGCAGGACTTGAGAAAATCAATATTTTTGTATGATGTAGGAGAAGTATATACGTCTTAATTGTTCTTTCTGATTAGTATTTGTCTGTTCTTTATTTAGATTTATCTATTCATGGAAATCAAATTTTAGTTTTTCAAAATCAATTGTTTAAAATGAAGCTTATTAATTCATGATGATAACTTTGAGTAAAAAAATGAAAACGAATTAATTATTTCATTATTTTTGAAGAACGATCATCCAAATATTAGTTAACTGAAAGCCTTTAAACAAATTTATTATTGAGATTAATTGCTTCTTGATTTTTTGTATTGATGAATTCTTCTATCGGTTCGTACTCAATGAACATAAATATAATAAAAAAAGGCTAATATACTGACGCTTGTATCTGAGGAAACTTTCTTCCACTTTACAATTTGTTTTTGGAAAGTTTTTTCAAACTAATCTTATGCAGGCTGCAATTTTTTATAGGCTGCAAGAATGTTCCTAAAGTAGGTGATTTAGAAGTTGGAGAGTCGAAAGCAGCGCAAGGAGAATGCACCATTGCAACTTGCACAGGAGAAGGAAGCGTCGCAATGAAAACGTGAGTAATCATTGCCAGTATAAAGTTAATAAAAACATTGGAAACATTTAATAAGTAAATTTATGTCAATTATCTCAGTGTATGTTCTATATTACTTGGCGGCGCAATTTCTCAATAGTCTTGCAGTAAACATGTGCAATTATTGTTTGGCCTCGTGGTAAAAAATTTATCAGCAAAATATCATATCTGTCCCAAAAAACGGTGCACATGGGTTTTCGAAGTGTCTAGCTTCATTGAGACTTTTGTTGAAGACGAACATTCCATTGATTGCCATTTATTTTCTGGGATGTAGTAAGATATCAAAGTTTCATTCTGTCAACATGCTCATTCAAGGATCTTCTATGTTTACGTCTCTGTCTGACAAAGTCTTCTACCTCATATTTGTATTTCATATCTGCAGTCAGCAATATTCAGGTATTTACATTTGAGATTAGATGTACAGGGTGGCCACAAAAAGATTAGTAGGAATATTTTGACCAACTTTTTAAGACATACGAGTATTGTAGATTGTCAAATGACGTAACATGTTGCTTAAATATTGAAGAATTTAGCGTATAAATGAAATGCATAGGACTTATTGCAAATCTCTGCCATAAGTAGATTATCGTTGACAGAATTTATTTTTATATGAAATGATTTTATATTTTTTTAGATGTCCGGAGTTTGTTGCATTACCTCCCTGCAAACGTGTACCTGGAAACAGTGAACTGTTATATCCAGATTGTTGTCCAAAATTTGAGTGTCCTAAGAAAACTGAATAATAACGGTTATATTACTCTTTTGTGAAAATAAATCCATAGATATATTGCTTTTGAATCCTTCTTCTACAATTTGCGCTCTAAATAAGAGCTCTAACTGAAATACAAAAATTGCAATATTTTTCGTCTTTGAGAAGTGGACAATGAATTAACGAAGATATTCAATGTAACAACATGAAATATGGAGTTGTTAATATATGATAAAGTGCATACAATGTTGCAATACTATTTTTGAATCTGAATATATCATTGATGATCTTCACTTTGAAGTTACGTATGGAAAGAGGAGCGTAAATTTTCCCACAAGATAAATTAGTTACTTCCCTTCTAGGAAGTTCTCTACACCTCCAGAATTAACAAATATATGCTTGATCTTCTTTGGATATGAGGATAATTATTTATTCTTGAATCAAAGTATACATGTATACAAAGTGGAAATTTGGAAATTTTCAAAAAAACTATTTTTTTCTAAAGTGTCTTTTATGTGGCAAATACTACAAAATGTTATCAAGATTAGACATAGACATTTAGATCCCTGTACCAAACTTTTAATTACTCTGACAATAATGGACTGTCATACAATTTTATTCGCTTTAAAATCTTAGATGAAAATTAGATGAAAAAGTTCATGTGATTCAGTGTATTGCTTGTACTATTAAGATAATAAGAATTTTCCGAGTGATGAATTTTTGAATGTGTTAAAATTTTGAAGTATGAACTTTATAAAGTGCTATAGTGAAGAGATAAATTTCAAGTCACACCCTTTTAAGCAAGTAAATTGCTCATTTCCGTAGCAGCCGTCTCATATATTCTAACTTTCTCTAGGGAAAACGCACATGAACTCCACTTATATACATTAAAATATAATAAATAAAACATTGCTCTGCTATTCGAGTAAATTTGTTTGGCGAATTATGTTTTTTACTGATTTTGTCCGTCTCTTTTAGTTGTTACCTATAGATATTAACAATGAAAAAAAAAACTGAAACTCATTTGTTCCTTGGAAAAAATGTTGATACATTTGTATTAAATAATTTAATTAAGAACTTTGTAAAAACTATTCATTAACATAAAATATAAATAAATAAAGTGGTAGATATCAATAATCTCACTACTATATTCGTTGGTTGTCAAGACTATTAAGAACACAATTTGCGTGTATAAGCTCACTTAAATACTAATCCTATTGTATACAGAAGTTATAAGTGATTATATCTATGGTCGTTAGAGTCACATCAATATAAAGGAAGGGTAAGTAATTTGATAAGTTAATGTAACTTCAAGTGTCTAAGGGACATATGGAGACGCTTCAATAAGACGTTGGTTCCCGTGAGGGGACGATCAGTTCACAATAAATCTCAACAATACAATACAATAGTAACTAACCATTCTGCACAGTCACATTAATTGAATAAAAAAAATAATTATAGATACAAATGTTAGGTCAGGAACTTTTCAGACAACACGTATCGTATTAACAATAGCATCTAACGTTACAAATAACGAGCAGTGAGTATGAGGAATTAGTATGAAATGAATACTGGATAGACAGTTTATCAACACACTAAATGAAATATGATCTGATTCGATGTTTCGTGTGTAAATATGTCTAATCTACAAATTTCTATTTAAAATTAATTAAGATCATGTATATATCAAAAAAGTATCACCGCTGTTAGTCCAAGAGCCCCAACCAAAAAAGTACGTTCTGAAAAAAACGTACGGGAACAGGTATTTTTCTTGAATATGTTCGGGGGTGTCCCATGAATGTAAATCCAAGTGGGCGTCATGGAGGGACTTCACTTCAGCCGCCATCTTGAAAAACACGTTTTATTAAATATCTCGCGAATCGCGCATCGTAAGACAAAAACTGTAGAAACCATTATTGTAGATAATAATATTTGCCATCTTTTTTTTGTATATCGCATAGTGAAGCTCCCTTATGACGACCACCTGGATTTACATATTCAGAACATATTCAAAAAAAATACCTGTTCCCGTGCCTTTTTTACAAAAAAAGTCCGGCTTTTGGCCTGTATCTAAAAACCACGAAACGCCGGCCGTTAATAAAATTTCTGATGATTCATATGAAAGAGATAAGATCTCTTTCATATTCTCTTGTGAGCAGTACATCAAACGTGTTATTCAAATTAAACCGTCCATAAGCTTTTAACGGTGTTCTGAAGTTTTATTCTTAACGTTCTACTGTGAATAGAGCTGAGAAAAAAGGTCGTAAATTTTTATTGGTTGCTTTACGTTGATAGTGAACTTGATAAGCGAGACCATTAAAACACTTTGACCTAATTAAATAAATCGATAAAAAACTTGGGTTTGATGTACGTCGAGAATAATTATTTGGCTACTAGCTCGATAAATGTTTTTCCAGAGTTTAATATATTAAATGTCGTTAAATTATTATTAGTAGTGCAGCCATTTAAAAGTTTACTTTCTAGCTTGCTCTGTATACACTACATAACTTATGCTGGAGTTAGTTTAAAAACTAGATATGGATATAGACATACTTTCCCGATGAGGAGCATATTGTTGCCTACAATTATTGATAATCCCTCTTTTTGACCTAAAGATTTCAGCACTTTAATATATTTGTGCACGCGTTGGCAGATTTCCACGGAAATATCAGCCATTTTGTATGCTTACTTAATATTCGACACTTGTGTAATTGAATTGATGTAAATATTTTTCTGAAAAATTGAGTATCGAGCTTATTAAAAGACAATACGCCAACGCAAATGAAAGAGGAGTTAGACATTGTGTACGGAGACTCTGCTCCATCATTTACGATTGTAAACTTTTGGCAGACATACATACATACATACATATATACATACATACATACATACATACATACATACATACATACATACATACATACATACATACATACATACATACATACATACATACATACATACATACATACATACATACATACATACATACATACATACATACATACATACATACATACATACATACATACATACATACATACATACATACATACATACATACATACATACATACATACATACATACATACATACATACATACATACATACATACATACATACATACATACATACATACATACATACATACATACATACATACATACATACATACATACATACATACATACATACATACATACATACATACATACATACATACATACATACATACATACATACATACATACATACATACATACATACATACATACATACATACATACATACATACATACATACATACATACATACATACATACATACATACATACATACATACATACATACATACATACATACATACATACATACATACATACATACATACATACATACATACATACATACATACATACATACATACATACATACATACATACATACATACATACATACATACATACATACATACATACATACATACATACATACATACATACATACATACATACATACATACATACATACATACATACATACATACATACATACATACATACATACATACATACATACATACATACATACATACATACATACATACATACATACATACATACATACATACATACATACATACATACATACATACATACATACATACATACATACATACATACATACATACATACATACATACATACATACATACATACATACATACATACATACATACATACATACAAATGTATGTATCAGCGTTGGATTGAAGTTAGAAACATAGAAGAGAGTATCGACATATCAAACGAACGTATTTGCCACATATTGATTGAATAATAATGCATCTGTAAGCTATCCGCGCCTTCAATGCCGCTTTTGGTACCTTTGGACCGAAAACGTATTCAAAATTCCAGACTTTCTTATCTCAGTTTTACCAATAATAGCTGATTTTTATGTGTTGATTCATTCCTGTCGATGATATCTGGATCTACCACTACACTCCTGAAATGAAAAAATCCATCGACTTTTTTGAATAATAACAGCGGAGTCTTACGCATTATTTCTTAATAGATATAGAGGATGTAGGGACAAATAAGAAAAACAACTGAAAATATATTGATAAAGTGAGAAAATAAAGAATATATAAGTTATAACAAAATAAGTAAGATTTTTCTGATAATTCTTTCATAAGTCTTGGTGAAAAAATGTGAACAAAATAAAAAGAGTTTTTCAGATAATTTCGTAAAAAAAGATAAATTAACCATTTTAATAAATAAACTTTAGAATAACTTCTCTTCTGGTCTAGATAATATAAAATAACGTTATCCTTCCGCATATTATTAACCTCTGCTTGATTTGTCGCTCATTCGCTGCCTATAACTTGATATCATCCACCTGGAGAAGATGGGAGATGGTACAGATCGTGTTTCTATTCTTTTTGATGTTAAAACCATACTTTGTATCATTGAGCATGGTGGATAGGGGATTCATTGCTTAAAGAGGGTATTTCGTTAGTACTGATGGAGCTTGGACCGATTTGCTCGCTATCCTTTCATCGTTGTTGGTATAAAGATGCTAGACCTTCACAAGCTAGGAATGAGGTACTCTACCAAATGCTTCTTTGTAATCTATGGAAGCAGTTTGTATACACAGGTGATCTTTCTGTGCTTGTAGAAGTATCACAGAGTCCACAACATGTTGTTTTATGCATTCTTGATATTTTCCATATTATAGGTCTGTATTGGGTGGAGTCATCCTTCTAGGAAGCTCTATGAGAAAAAATGGGTGAAATCGAATGCTGGAAATGTTGGGGTGTCATTCAGGTTATATTATTATTATTTTTCCTGTTGTGATATAATAGTGTAATATATGACATAGGCCTAATTGAGGGAATTAAAACAGGCAGAAATACCTAGGATTGCCTACTAGGTCTTGTACAGTTCATGCAATTATCGGTCTTGGTCTCAGTCTTGCAATCGTGGTCCATCTTCTTTTGCAGATTTAAGATCGCAAGACCAAGACGATTCTCGCCCATCGATAAGTAAATGCATTTATGTATTTTTGTTTTACCAAAGAAGTATATAAATAATGACACATTGATTTAAAATTGTACTATGTTTTATTGAATGTAGAACTTTAATCTAAATTCAACTAATACCTTTTTTAGATAACTGACAATTTATACAGAATACGTTTTATAATTCACCAATACTGTATAATAAGTAAACAGGTTATTGAGCAGATAACTTTCCAAGTATACTAAATCAGCCTTTTTAACAATGGTACCCAAATAACTACCTTCCCTATATCCTTTTCAAGCATTCTGCTGTCAAATATCATACCTTTACGGTTGGAAAGGTTTATGTGGATCGATCTGTTAAATCTGGAATCAAAGCCGGAGGATTCTCTAGTCTATTTCAAATATCCCCATTCCCGGATTATTTTGTTTGAACTCAAGTTCAGTAATCAAACGTAAAATCGTTTGAGTCTGAATATAGGCCGGCGCAACCGATCGTCGGGACTTATATCGCATCGTATATAAGAAGAGGATTTGATAAAAAAGAATGCTCGAAATATGAGTTTTAAATGAATACTCTTGTTGGAAGTATATACATGGATGGATAGAGAAATTTTTATAATCAAAGATTTTTCCCCAAAGCAATTCAAAAATCATCTAAATTAATATGAAAAGGCTAGAAGCTAGAAGCAATAAAATTATTGCTTCGATTATTATTGTTTTCCTTATGAAATATTATTAATTTAATAGTATGAAAAGTGATTGATAAACTATTGATTCCATGCCGTAACATCTTATCAATCGACTCAATACAGAGTTACGAGTTGTCAGAAACCGAGCATTTTTCATTTAAATTTAGGTGAGTCGTTAAAGTTCATTTCAGGTTAATCATTTCGCCCATTTTTTAATACTTAGTGCGATGTACTTACGAAAATTGTCAAGATACTTCCCAATAATACAGAAATAACGATTGAATTTCGTTGTTGTGTTTGGAAGTTGTCAAAACAATAATTTCTTTGTTATTCCTATATCTTCTACTGATGAATTACACAATTTTTCACGCCGACAGACTCCAACTAATCCACAAATAGATACAGCCGTAATCATTAAGAATTTCTCATCTAGTGCCTCGTTTATATCTGTTCAACTTGTTCATGTGTGGTTCACTGAAGTGTCCTTCTGTCGTTTTCAATTTACACCCGAAAAGGAAATTGGTACATGCATATCGTATCACTCTCGTATCAAAATAGGGCTGTTGTACAAAAAACATTATATGATATTTGTGTTATAAGTGATTCTATTTTGTTCGTGCGTATTTTTCAATTCGCAATAACAAAATAAATCACCAGTTTTAACACACATCATAATAAATGTCATGAAAAAAATACAGAATTTAGGTGTTTTGATAAAATGTGAGTAATTCATAAGGTTAAAAATAGGCAACTTTGGTTTATGAAGATAAATTGAAATTAAATGGTGAATTGAGTCAGTTTCAATAAATTATGGTTCATATTAATTAGAAACAAATTTCATACTTTCCATTTTTTTTCATGTTGATCCCAAATTTGAGTTTTAATTCGCGATAGTAACAACTTTTTGCTCGAATATATCAAAATGTAATCTATTGTAATGTTATGTAATGTAATTGAATAGGTATGCATCATTTTATAGAAAGGTCAGCCTTGTTTGATTCGTATAACTCCAAATCTTCGAATTCCAAATCAAATTGATAAATATCATTAACTATAGTTTCTTCTATTTCCTGTTTAATGCATTACCTATTAGTAGAACATTGACTGAAAAACTGTGAAAAAAAAAACAAAATGTTTGCAATCTATTAATCATTTCATTGTTATGTTAGAAGTAATACAAAATGTTGACTTGAAAATATATCTTTGTTTCATATGAGAAACCCATTTTATTTTAAATTGAATAATCGATTTGAATTGTTCTGAAACAGTTAATTAGTTAACTTTGAAATATTATCTATTCATCTACTTCTTACCACGTCCTAAATTTTTAAGTAAGGCTGAAGCTGTGACAATAAGAAGACTCCGATATTTGATGTCATCAGAGAGTCGTCGTATTTACCAAAATTGTCACGATTCATAAAGAAAACTCTCATCTACTGTAGACAAAACTATTGCGCATACAATCAGTTTAATCAAAAACCTAACCTTAAGGATGCACTTAACTACCTCACAAAAATCACTTTCACTTAAAGATATCAAGCCATATCAGAAAATTTAATTCATGTCATTTATATATAAAAAAGTTTTTGTGACAATCCTTTATTTAATTTGTCGTTGTTTCCATGCCAATGACTAGCGTTGTCTATGCACATTAAGTTTAAATAAAAAAATTGACGAATAATTCAGTTCATCTGCATAAGTAGATACGAAGTAAACAGGCTGCACCGTAAGTCTAACCGTTTTGAAGAAGTGGATCTAATTGTAATCGCCCTAAAATTGGTCAACCAATATCGTAAGATATTATGTATGGTTTAGAAAAACTGCATTATAACATAATGATTATGTAGGATCCGTCTGTAACAATATTAAAAAGAACTTACATCCTTACAAAGTATTATGACTCTGTGAAACCATAATAAAGAAGTTAGGTGCAGTTTCTCACTTTGAAAGGAGAATATTTTATTTCAATTATAGTCAATCGCCACAATTGTGATGAATGCAAGAACCTTTAACATAAAGACATTCCAAAATTATTATTTCATTGGGTATTATCGACTCCACTCTTATTGGAACGTACTTTGTAGGAAGCAAATTGAAGTATTTGGATTTGTTAGGAAATGAAATAGTTTCAGCAATAATAGATGCAGTTGTTAAAATGATTAAAGTAGGTTTCGGTGTTGATGTTCGAAATTACTTAAATAAAGTTTTTTAAGATAAATGGGTTAAAAGAGCAAGTACAATAGAGTAACCAGTCAGACATCCCGATGTTTTGAAATGGTTAAAACACTTCATCAAATTTTTTTCATATATACCCAACAGAAAATTATTAAGTTGTTGAATAAACGTACCAAGGTAGAACAAATAGCCAATTTATTGAAGGAGAAAGTGGCGAGTAAATAATAATGAAGCCAGAGTTCAGAATCCACATCCCCACTCTTTTTTTTAAATCAAATTATCCTAAGAAAATTGTAATTTAATTGTAATTGTAACTTAAACAGTTTTCGAAATGAAAATTTATTGAATTTATTAAACAAATATCACAAACCTTTTTTAAATTCACATTATTTGTTGCAGAATATATTTCTTAGTTTTCTGCAGTACACACTATATTAAAAAGAATTTCATGATATGAATAACATGCCTTGTTTTTTAATTGTTAAAAATATAATAGACCATTGTTTTGTTTGTGAGAGCAATTAGGTCCTATTTCCATTATATTTTTTCTGAAAACAATATGATGTTTTCATCAATGCATTTTGACTGAATGTAAAATTTACTACAATTATTCTGAAAATACTTTCTTGATCTATTAGTTAATGACAAATTTACGGAGTAAATTTTAAATATGACACGTCTCAATTTTCATGGCTTATCTCTATAAATTTGTTTGTTTGATGTTGTTTCAATTTTAGAAATCCTCGATAATTTGTATCCCAACAGAAATGACAATAACAAGGATTCTAAACTACAGCTGTAAGAAAATTCATTTTCACGTTAGTTGCATTAAAGTATTTGTCCAGGATATACAACATTATTAACAAAACAATCATTATATTTCATTTGATTTCACGCCGCATTATTCTTCACTTTTAATTGTTTCATGTTTCAATATGAAATCAATCGTTATTTTGTAGGCGCTGCGACTATATGAAAATATCCCATTCGCGTACATTTTCGATTAAGGAATAAAGTGACCGTGTCGGAAAGAAGTTAAAAACAACCAGATATTTCTTCTTCAACCAAAGAAATTTTGGTCCATAAACAGAGAAAAGGTTCAAAATTCCTTCAGAGAATCCGAAAAAAGTTAATAAGCTCCAAGATGACACTCCTGACTATCCTCTCTCTATGAGTATTTTTTTCTCAATTCTTAATATATCAGTAATCAATAATAATTCTCAAATTACTCCTAATTTAATAATAGTTAATAGAATGGACAATAGGATAATAATTAAAAGAAACATCTTCATCGATTTATATCCTAATCGAAATTATTAATTTCACATTATAATAAATTATATCCATTCAAAAGAAAGTTTTTTGTAGAGTTGACAGATGTTGATTTCCATATTTGCTGACACAGTGACAATGGCAATATTGAGCGATATAGATACCTGTCACGTAACAATCTTCGTAGAAAGAGAGAATCCCAAAAATAATATCCACGAAAGATTACAGTAGAAGTTGGCATAATATAAGAGTCAGAATAATTATTTCTGTTTTCTTGAAAGGAATCTGGAATAACTCGCTTATTTGAGTTTATTGATAAATATCTGAGTGAGCTCCGCTATTTTCAAAAACAAGTAAGTAATCTCAATTATAATTTTGAACTTTCATTGTTCAGAATTTCGAGATAATAAAAATATTCGAAAGAACGATACTTATTTGAATGCTTTACTTCACTTTCCGCGTCAGATGAGGTAAAATCCAAATATAGTGTTTACCAGATACGGCTACTCTACATTCATAAATATTTCATGTAGAGCCATAAAACTTCGTTAATAATGAGAAATAATTCAACGGTTTGAAATGTATCGGGAAATTTAAAAAACCGCATGGATTTTTGAATTGAAGTAAGCAGAGATATTACGTTGAGCATTTGCTCAATACTCAATTGTAGACATTCTTTTGAGTAAAATAAACATCTGAAAATTTGTTTTCAGCTGCTGGAGTTTTCTATGGCATGATTTGAAAAAATATTGTAGTGCAGCAGTTTCGTTAGTTTTATTGACAGTTGACCATGCGATTTCTATTGAAATCTAAATCTATATACTAATATTATAAAGTTGAGTTTGTTTGAACGCGCTAATCTCAGGAGCTACTCGTTCGAATTGAAAAATTATTTTTGTGTTGGATAAACCACTTGTCGAGGAAGGCTTAGAGCTATATAACATCATACTGCGACCGATAGGAGCGAAGAATCAATGAAAAATGTTGCAAAAACGGGAGAAATATATAAATTTTTTGTGTCACAATGTTACCATACTCCTTCGAAACGGCTTGAGCGATTTTTATGAAATTTTATATGCATAAGAAGTATCGGTATCGGCCAACATTTATTTTTTATACACAATTTTCACTCATTTTATTTTATCTAGAAAAGGGTTGCGTGATGGTAATTCAATATTATAATTATGACACGATAAATTCTTATTCAGTATTTATAATTATGTTTTTTTTTTCAATTCAATTTGATATTCTATTTATTCTCGCCGACCGATCACTGATCAAATATTATTATTACTTTTCGTTTTAATTGTGTATCGATTGTATAGCGGTGACTGTAATACGTATCATTTTGATTTTTCTGTGCAATTCTTATGTTACTTTCACTCTCATCGTAAATTTATCATTAATTTCCGGTGCAATAATATTTTATCCAAAATTCATTAATAATTAGAAACTCAGTTTTTACTATCATATAAATAAACACATGTTTTGAGTGTGCCGTCAGCAACGGCTATTATCGGCCATTATCGTATCTGTACATATTGTATTTAACATTTTTTGAAAATAGTTTCAACTCAAAACAGAAATGTTTACATGTCAGCAATGCCAGCAACACGCGAAGGGACCAATTTCAGTCATTCAACAATCAAATATAGAGTCATGAAATATATAAGAGCATGACGTCGACGAATTGACTAACGCCAACATGTTCTTAGATCATTTATATCAGATTTATTTCTTCGACTAGCATATCAGTATGAGCCTGACGTTGAATATTACGCTCATTCTAAAGTGGTTATTGGAGAACTATATGTTCTCGCATAATTAATAGTAAAAATATAAATAATTACTTCTAATATTTGGATAGCTATGAAGAATTTCAATTCTAAATATATTCGTTACTTTACTAAAAATAATATATTTTCCTAAATAAAGCCCATTCCATTGACTACAATGTCTACATTTCGATTATAAGTACATCTTCACACACTTATAGTAAGTGAGTTATTTCTATTTAGCTAAAAAAATATTTCCTAGATACAATTTATATGGCAAAACAACATTTGCCGAGTGAGCTAGTAATTCAGTTTAATTCATAGTGATCTTAATGTATTATTCCCAATGTATTAATGCAAACGTAGCTTTTACTCGAAACACTTCCCAACAATGTAAATATCACTATTATATCGGCCGCACCTCTAAACCCTTACAAGCCGCTTCCGAGATAATTGAGCCATTCTATACTTAGACTCAAAGTATATGAGTATTGAGAATTCACGTACAGTTAATCGTTTCAATGGATAACAATTTATTCAACGACACAAGTGTATTCCAGAAGATGGAAACATATTTTGTGTAATTAACCAAAAAAGTAATTCATTAACCTAAGTTTTATTTTGTTGATAATTCTAGCAACCAAAATTATTTGAATTAATTTATGTTATTTGTGGTGTGCCCATTAAATACCGAGAATTCATCAATACAAGAACAAGCAAATAGTTTATAAAAAAAATTTCCCATCGACTTCATCCATTCCACTTTACACAAAAATTTCAACGTTTCACCGTCAATTTAAAATATTCTTGGTAATCGTCTGAAGTTAACGGGCGTAGAATCATGGTGTCAATTTTTTTGACCCAGTTTACTCTACCGTGAAAAGTTACGAGGTATGACTTTATTTTAAGTAATAAAAACAGTCGCAGGGAAGATTATCGCGACTATAGAGTGAGCTCTCCATCGTTTAAATGCCTTGGTTCCCACTGCTGTACGGATGTCGTGGTCATAAATAAAAATATAGTTTTCATCTTGAGTGATTACCTGATTCATCCAACTTCTACCGATACTCTGAATGCGGTACAAGCGTTGCGTAAAACTTTCGCATATTTATATCCTCTTATTGATTTTCAATTCACTTGACAACGCTCAAATGGTTAGTCGTTAGTCAAATGTGGGAAAGATGCATAAATGAAATGTACGACTGGTAACTGGATTTCATTCACGTGGATAGTCTTCTACTAATTCAAGCCGCTCTTTTAATTGCTTTGTCTTTTCAATCACGAGTGTATCATGCACCAAACACAACATAAACGTGCTATCGACAATAAAACTGAAAGAGAGTCTCGCCATTATAATTAACTTTTCCGGTATTTTTATTGAGTTAAAATTTGTTCAAGAACTAGAAAATACTAGGTATGCGACAAATCTGGTAGTTTTGATTTTTTGGTTACCTCCTACACGAGACTGCTCGATTTCACTCTTTGGCGACAAACAGTCAGGTACATCAATTATATATTACTCATCATTTTTTATTCACATGTATAATCTTCTTACATGTGAAAGCATAGCTGGGAGTAACATTGAACCCTTTATTTCCTGGATGTGGATATCCCCATCACAAGACCTCAACCTCAAAATGATGACCAGATATGCAATCCCACAACACCTCTTGCAGATGATTTTTTGAAGCTACATGGAGGGTTGTGACAACGTCTGCAGCTACTGGAAAGTAGGCACTGCAGCTGGTGCTCTTGTGACAATATATTTGATGTTGTACTAGTAGATATCCCAGAAGACCATCTGTCCAATGTCGATATGAAGAATTACTTGAAGGCACAACGTCGACGATTCATCACCATCTCCTGATGGTGTATGCCATCCCAATACGTTGAACAGATATGGACGAGCCTCAAGAGAGTTAAATTATTTGAATTTTTTAATTTTGAATATCACTCAATTTCCTAACAAATGGTTTTATTAACTTTTGTTGTACTTATCTTTTCATTCGTAGCTTAATAAATAATAGACGATATCATTTTATCGTTTTTTTTGCAAAAAAAATATAAAAACTGACCTTTATTTTTAAATCATGTGTTTCATTGTATAAACAAGAATTTATCAATTCTTCTACATTTCTCTTCTTCCTCTTTGAATTGCTTATTTCATTCTCTTGCTAGTTCATTCCTCACTCTTAAACACTATTGTTCTCACTTCTCATTTTCTTTGTTAACATCTCATCATTGATGTACAATCCGTCGTTAGTATAATCAGAGTCAAAATTCAATCAGAGACAGAATTGCAAAAAAAGGCATAGCTCGAAAAAAAAATATAAAATTTGAAAGGGTTAATCTCAGAAACTATCGGGTCTACAGAGACAATTTCGATATCATATTGTAGCAAATTTAGTTTACTTCAAAACGTATTGGGAATGTTGTTTCAAATACTAGTCTTTTAGGGTTTTAATCTCCAAAATTTGAAAAAATCCGATTTTTAGTAGTTTTATTCGATTCTTGACAAAGTTGCGTTCGGCGCTCGACGTCTCAAACTTGAATTATTCAATTCAATTAAATTCAACGTTATAAACAAGTCTGCAAAAAATTAGAGCTACCGGATTTGACGCATGCTGTGATGTATAAAGTTATTAGACTATTAATAAGTAGATGAAATCTTTTTGTCGATAACGTAGTTAGTGTAATTTCACCTCAATATCCATTGTGTAATCATCATAGTCGCTAGGGAACCAAACAGTTTTTCTCATATTATGTGAAAGCTGAATAAATTCATAAGAATTTCTACAATTTTTATATTTTAGTCAGTATCTAAAAAATGATTCTTTTCACATTAACAAACTTACCGCCGGTTTTTCCGTAGTGCTTTCAGGGTCTACTTTGGTAACTTCAAATTTAGAATTATTATTGATTAAACCCATCAAAAATTCGAAGCTCCTTTTCTCTCGGATGTTCACGGGAATGGAATAGATTTCTCGGTTGTTCATGGCTTCATGGGAATCTGGAGGACCTAAATTTTCTGCCAATTCTGAATCATTCAAGGGCGACAACGATGGCTTCAAATCATTGCTCAGACGCTGGAACAAATTAAAAATATTATAATTTCATTAAGTAGACGATGATAGATGAGTTTGAGCAGGTGATAATTGAAATCCCATATAAAAGATGGAAACTTTTTATTACTGAAGCAAAAATGGAATGATAAATGATTTTTAGGTGATTGAATCTCCCAGGGTTGTAGCAGGTATTTTTCCATGTGGAATAAGAAAGAAAGGAAAATTTATTCTACTTCATTTTGTCGAATTTATATTTTTATAGATTATTGTCGATACTGTTATCGCATCATACGTTTCTATCTTAACTTTAGTTACAATAGAATGTTGTTTTGTTTGAGAATTTACTTTCATTGATTTATTCGCTCTGTTAACTCCGAATCTTTTCTTTCTTTGTGTTTCCTTTTTCCAATAATGTGACTGTAGACTTTTTTCATTGTTTGCATTATTCTCTATAACTGATTTACCATTACTCCTTGGTTTTTGTAGAGAATTACATTCCTTTGTTTCCGTATGTGTCTAGCGAATTTGTTGTTTTAATCTTGAATTTTATTTTTTGATTTGTTTTTAAGATTGCATACTGCATCAATTGCTTCAATTACTGTCTATAGTGACTTCTTCTTCTTCTTTGAGTATCTGTGAATACAATTCTTTCAATATATCTAATTTTTCACTGTTAGTCTAGCATTAGTAGCTTTCTACTTTCTAGAGGACCTATTAAATTTACCATCTTTTATTCAACTTACTCTCTTTGTTTATTTCAATGAAGTTTCGAATCAAATATTTTTAATCAACCTGAAATTTCGCATACTTTCCCGCTTTTGATAGCCATTATTGATCCAATGAAAAAATTAATGATGATGACAAACTAATTTGTAAACATATATGTACAGAATTGTAAAGTGAAGCTAGTCATATAGAATCTGTGACTGTCAGTTGATTAGCTGACAAATCCGGTATTGAGTAAACTTAAAAGTCATTGCCATGGATACAACATACTAAAATTTATCAAATAATAGTTATATCTGCAAAATGGTGTAAGTTTACTATGCACTCCAGTTTTTTCACATATGACAACCATTTTTCAATAATTTTAATTGAATTACATCGTTAGTATCCATGACAATAAATTTTAAATTTATTCAGTAGCTAATTAATAGAAAGTGAATATGTACTTTTTCAACTTTGTCATCATAAGCATCTACTTTTTGAATAATACTTAAATACCAGTACCACCAAATTATATATTTTTTCCTACATTTTAAATAAAGAGCCCAAGTAACACACATCTTTCTCTTTCATTACCGAGTTGATTTATATATATATCATGTAAAAAAAATATTATTGGTTTTTGAGGGTAATTTGGAGTAAGTATTAGCTTATTACACCTTTCAGTGATCGATGTATGTTTCATAATAGTTTATTCTACCAGATTTTCAAGCTTTCATAGAACCTATTTATTTTTGTTTTTTAGAAGCTTCAAGACAAAAAAGTTATTTAATATATCCACAAGTACTATTGTTCGCATTGTTTATACACAGAAGCTTTTGAAGGTTTTCATTACAGTCCAAGAGCTCTTGCCAGACGATCTATCGGTTAGATTGGATTTTTGTTAAACATGATAAGAAAGGATATCCTCAATCCAAAATGCATTCTTTTCACGCTAAACGAGCGAAGATCTCTATGTTTTACGAGGATGTATTGATATCTAGTTAGCCTAGACCAGAATATATTGCGTTACCATAGCAACGAACAATAACTTATTAGAAGTGTCAATGCAAAGTTTGACGTCAAAAAAGTAAACCAGAGTTACGCAATAAATTAAAAGAAAAAAGATGTTCACCGAAATTGCAAAAATCAAAAAATTGGAGTATTGAGCCATCATCAAGCACCTGTATTTAAAAGGGTTAAGAGGTAAGCAGATTTAGGAAGATATGCTTAATACCCTTGGTGATCAATGTCCTTCGTATGCGACGGGAAGGCCGGTTTCTGTGTCAGTCCCCGAAAAATCGATGCAGTTGATGACATAATTATATCAGACCATCGAATTGGGCTAAAACCTGAATATTTGAAGCACTGAAAATTTCATACGACCGCCATGCAAAAAATTCGTGATTTAGTGTGTGAATTACACCCCCCTTATTCACCAGATTTGGCTCCGTCCGACTATCATCTCTTTCCTTAACTGAAAAAAAGTTTAAAAAGTCGTAAATTTTCTTCCAACGAGGAGGTAATAAAAGCTGTGGAGATCTGGATTGCAGAGCAAAAAGAAACATTTTTTTGGAAGGTCTTGAGACGTTGCAGGTTCGCTGTAATAAATGTATTCAATTAAGAGGAAAATATGTTGAGTAATAAAATATTTCGACATTGACATTTTTTTTGGTTCTATAGTAGGCTAAGAATTTTTCAATATATCCTCGTATTCGTGATGGAGCTCCATTTTCTGTATCGATGGATTGGTAGAGGTGCAGAAGCTCCGATTTATTGGCCTTCTGGGTCATGCGATTTCAATCCCTTGGATTACACTGTCGTATCTTGAAGAAAAAGTTATGCTACGGAGGTAAATTCACCTCAAGAATAGAAAAACATAATTCAACATTCTTTAGAAAAAATGGAATTTTGAACACCTACTCTAATTGAATTCGGTTTCGTTATTAGCCTTTTCTAAATTTTCTTTTTTTGATTTTTTGTTTAATCAATACATTTATCATTACTTCATACCAGCATAGATTATTACTTCAAACTGTTGATAACATTGAGTTTTATCAAGAGTACCTTTTTGGTGTAAAATAAAATAAGTAAAATGTTTACTTGAAATTTTACTTAATGAATGTAATATTGAAAAAGTTATGTTCAATACTACTTGGTACGCACCGTGTAATTAGTGTCCTCTATGAGAGTCAAATATAAAAAGAAATTCATTGGATGTATCAGCTTCCATAACATATTCGTATAAAATTTCGATACAATTTTGCCAGTAGTTGCGGCAAAATCGTAAAAAATGTGTATAATTCTTCAACGTTCTTTTTCTTCAATACGGATGGCGTTACGAAAATTTTTTACTGAGCAAACCCCAAATATTTTTCAGTTTTCTATCTATCCTAGTGACGGTATCACCTTTTTTCGAAACACCTTGTATAGAAAAATTGCATGACTTTTTAGAAAATCTAAAATTATTCTTGGTTCCAGCAGCGCCAAACCTCAAAAATAAAAATTGGAAGCAAACCCCAATTATTTTTAAGTTTTATATCTATCCTAGAGAAGGAATTACCTTTTTTGTAGTATCCTGTAGAATAAGTACTGAGTAGTGGCTTGCGAAAATGACAAAATATTAATAAATTTGTTTTATAATAGCTAGAAAAAGTTCTTTTGTGGTGCTACAGCAGCTCTATATAATTGTTCTTTATGAATGTTTTGACTAATAAAACGGTGTAGTGAAATGGTGGTCCTATTCAAAAGAATAAGAGCCAATTAAATAATATATAAACGTGTTTATAACTATTTCGAGCACCATCCAGCTTCCGAAAATTGTTATGTAAACGGTTATTTTCCGTTAATAAAACTAGTTGTGCTACTTGGGTGCGATATAAACAAAATTTCACCTAATTTTGAAGTAAAATATTCATGGAATCTACTGTTTTAATGATACATGGTGAAACATATTTTTAATCTTCAAAATAGGATACTTAAAATAATAAATAAAAATTCTTTTCCACAAAACAAACCAATAAATCTTACACAAATGTTTGCACTAGAAAATCTCAAGTATCATTATAACGTATTAAAAAATATATACTTAAACTCGAGCAGTACTACAAGACGTAAATTAATATAGCTTCCAAAAACATACAAAACTGTAAGTAATAAAAATAATAAAATTAAAGCAATAAATATATTTAATATGTTGCCAAAAGAACTAGATATAAGTATGAAAGTTTCTCACAAAAAATTAAAAGATTGGATTATTGAAAATATATATATGTAATAGCTAATAAAGCCAGAAGAACGATCTCAAAGATATAGATTATTGATTGTAAAAGATAGATTAAATGGGTAAAGTTAAAGAACTGGGTTTTAGTTTTAACTTATGGGTATTATATTTCGAAAATATCTATATATTAAGAAAAGACTTGATCCTGTTAAAGATATTAACAGATGATCTAAGTCTATTAAACTAAACAGGAATTATACCGACGTTGATTAAAATAAGTATTATTGTATTGAAAATTTTTATATACTGTTACATTATACAAAACAGGTTGTATTAGTTTTAAGTTAGTTGTAAGGGGAACAAACATGGCCAGGAGGGTCTTGCCATGCTTGTCTCGCGTCTCCAAACTGGCGAACAGGAAACTCGTTTTCCTCTGTCGGATTACTTTGTGATTTTGTATTACTTTGTAATGTAATGTAATGTTACTCTGGTAAATAAATAAATATATGACGGTGTCCCCCAAGGGTCTGTTTTAAGCCCCACTTAATTTGATGGAGCTATCAACGATCTCTCCTCTGGTCTCGTTTCCTTCATCAAATATGCTTTATATACAGATGATCTAATAATTTTTAGCCATGGCTCTTGCATATCAACTACTACTAGTCTAATTCAAACACCAGTAAGTACCCTAAACAAAAATACAAGCCTCTACGACTAAATCTATCCGCAACAAAATCCAAAATTATTAAATTTAGCAGCCGACCCTCGACAATATCCCTCTGTGTATTTATTAACAACATCTCCCTCCTCGTTGTGGATTAGTGTCAAATTTTCGGCCTAACTTCCGACTCTGACTTACTTGGAACAACATATTATGCAAATCAATGGCAAATGCAACAAACTATTAAATATTATCAAAATCCTCTCACATTACCATTGAGGTGCTCTTGAAAATTCTAATCTCAAAATATATAGAGCCCTAATTCGCTCAAAATTAGATTATGGTTGCCACATATATATCTCTGCCTCCATATCTAGCTTTGACCTTTTAAACTTAGTGCATAATACAGCTTTGTTTAGGTGCTTTTCGATCTATACCTTTAGAAAACCTTAACTATGCTAATGAGACTCCACTTTGGATCCGACGACAGCAACTATTTCTTTCTTATGCTGCCTCTGTATCATCTAATCCCTTCAGCCCTTTCTACCCTCTATAACTACTACTAAAAATTTACACCATCAATCAACCATTCCTCCAATAAAACCCATCCCATTCATTTTATCACAGCTTCTCAACGGCACAGACCTTTCACAAACAAGCCCTTTTCCTACTGCCACTATCCCACTATGGACTGTTGACCTTCCTAAATTCAGTACATCCTTGACGAGATACGACAAACACTCAACACCCAAAGAAGAAATAGAAAATGACTACTAGTAGCAAATATGATCTAATTTTATATTCGGATGCTTCCAAGAATTAAACAGAAGAAGGCTGGGCAGTTACAACGTCACAATTTCCAATCCAATCATCCTCTAATTCCACCAACTTACTACGTTCCTATAGGTGAACTATTCAGCATTCTACAAGTTATGAATTTCATCACCCCTCCTTATAAGCAGATTGCAATAAGTACAGACTCACTTCAACTTCATCCATCCATTAAAAATATATTTATCGATCACCCTATTGGCCAATCATCTATACATGACTTCTACCAATCTCTATCTACTAGTTGCTATCATCTGGTTATCTTCCCACATAGGAATCGTAGGTAACGAATTAAGAGACCGACAAGCAAAAAGTGCTTTAACTCATACCATTACCGACAACATAACTATTCATAAGGACTTATAATCTCACTTTAAAAGAAAAAACCAGAATAACGTGGCAGCAAAACTTGACCACTTCCTTACACTCTATACATCACCCTTAAACAAGTAATTTCGAGGGCCTCTCTAGGCAAGATTTGACCAGGACGAAAAGGATAAGAATCGGCCACTCAAGACTCAGCCATTGTTTTCTAATGTCTTCTACCGCCAGACTCATTTGCACCAGCTGTAGTTCCAATTTGATGATAAAACACATATGTCACAAATTTGCTTCCCCAAAGATTCCAGTTCCAGTTCAAGACCAATTAGAAAGACATCCTGAATGACGCAAATCTCTCTCGTGCTTCTATTTCAAAGGGATGTGAATCTTTTTCATAAAATATAGAACAATATTATATTGATAATGTATTATGTAAACATATTCCTAATGTTTTCATTGCATTTTTTCATTAAAATATCAGAAAATTATAATCAAATCAAAAAATCATTTTTCTAATCACCTTTTCGTACGAATAAGATTACTTGGAGTAATTAGAACAATTTTCAGTCAATTTAAGAAGTTATTTAAGCTCAGGAATCCCATTTGATAAATGTTACAATAGCTTCGGACGGTATTTGTAAGCCATTAGTTCATGGCCTCCTGCTGATTCCTTTCCGAAATCTGGTGTCAATCGATTTTGTTCCCTCCATCAAAACGTTGAAAATTGCCAAGATAACAATTGTATCTTTGAAAAGGGATGATAATGAATTTATGGCCTATAAAGAGCCAAGGTCCTCATACATATCCTGGATAATGCTCTCATAGCTTATTTATCTAATATAGAAGGGTTATAATTCAACAATATTTTTTTCTATAGGATTTCAACTTGTCATATCTAATTAAAATAAAATGCGTGTAGTTATATTTATATGAATAATATGAAGGTAGAGCAGTGAACAACTATACAGCTTGTCATTAAAATTTTATAGTTGTTCTATAGACATTTTGTGCATCTGCTGTAATCAACGTTACTGTGTGTTTCCTAAAATTCGTAATTTTTCTACTTCACAAATGTGGATCTACTTCTAACATGACACAAACATTCAAAGATTTATCTTCAGTAGTTGTAGGTTTTCTGCGCCATGATTTGGATAAATATTTTACTGATCCAGTTTTTTTTTTTACTAACTTACTGACACTAGAACTTGTTAGGAGATTTGTATTAGCACATAAATTATCAAAAATATTCAAATTAAACAAGTTTATTCAATCGTAGCAATCTAAATGTACAATATTTATTGTATTTTTGGTGGAGATACTGTATATGTAGCTATAACTCAGAAATTATGGCTTTAGGTATAGGGAATATTACATGAAAAATAATTTCTTAAGGATGTCGAAAACCGAAAAATATATTTGGTGATCCATCTGAAATAACAAAGTTCATTATTTTGCCGGAAAAAGGAAAGATCTAACAACAACAACACCATAGTATCGGCCGTATCACAAGACTCTTGCGTAGAAAATTTATGAAAATCGTACAAGACGATTCCGAGATCATTGAAGCGTTCCATACATAACTCACTCTGTAGGGAATACAAAACGTCACTATTGCCATTAATATTTTTCAAATACTCGGATTACATTCAGAATCGAAAGAAAAATATTAACCATAGTATTTATCATACCCTGAAAATAATGCCATAAAAAAATTGTTAGACATTATTCTCCACTAATCTACACTGCTACTTACTCTCATTTACAGGGGTATCTCGTGAGTAATGTCGGTTTTTATATGTGATAATTCCTATGCCTCAATTTAAATATGTCATATGTCTCTGATTCTATGAGTACAATCACTCTACTTTTTTGAATTATTCTTTCTTTGTTTATGGATGAGGCTTTTATAATATTTAATGTCAACATTTGAGTTACAAGCTGGATATTTCCGGCGATACAGTAGATTTTGTGACGTAGCGTCTAAACCGGCCGAATGGAACGAGTTATTCTACTGGAATTGTTTCTCAAACTTTAAAACGTTTTTCTGGGAAATACTTTTTTTGAAGTGGTTGTCATGAAATCTTAAGTTCTACCCGACCAATTCCTTTGAAATTTGCTGGTATTTTTGAAAAATTTCAAAAAGATCAAAAAAAAGAGCAAGAAACTGATATTTCTTGTCGACGCCATTAAGGTCAATGCGATTAAGAAATTTTCAGATCAACATAAGGGCTGAAATCATATCAACCAGAATTCAATATTTATATATAGATAACTCTGGAAAATATAATTAGTTTAAAAAAGTATTTAGTACAATCTTTATTGGAAGTTCTTTGAGACGCAATTCATATACGACCCTCAGAGTAACCCGGATTGAAATTTTACCGCGGGATGCAACTCGTATGCAATTCCATCCAGAAGTAAGAAAAAGATAAAAGCAACAAATAGAGCACTAGGTACAAATAAATAATGGTGGAGATCAAACTAATATTACGGGACGCAAAAAAACTGATGTGGTGGATAGTCAGAATGTGGTAGAGATGATATAAAAAAATCAAAATTAAGATAGCTTAGACATAAATCAAAGAGCTGGACCGGGAGCTGGGACAATAATTATGGAGGAGTGAACGCAGGATGGGAGATGAAGAGGATGACCTATGTAGAGAGGTTTGAAAAGGCAGATATGAAAGTAATAAAGGTGTGAATTGGAATCAAACGGTGATGAATAGGCAGAAATGGGAAAGAAGAAAATATATGATGAATACCATCGAATGAATATATGAAACTATGATAATTGTATCAGTGTATTTCCTTTTATTTTTGATAAATTGCTAATTAACTGGACGGGGCATTGTATCGAGACGAGATTACGAATTTCAACGATACTATTTAGTGTTAGGCTTTATTAATAGTGCTATCAATGCCGAGGACACTATTTTCCTTCTTGTTTTCTTTCCCATTTTTTTATGTACAGACGACAAGATAGTATGAACACAAATTAAATAGTTTCGTTAATTTTTAATATACTTTTCAAGTACAATTTTAGATGTAATAAAATAGTAATTAAGTTAATGTGAAGTATTAAACTGTAGGAGATTGCAATTGAGATTCTGCAGCTGGGAATTACCTCTGGCTCATGACAGTTTTACTAGTTATTATTTAACACTGAATGAGACCCTTCACTAGAATAACAGCATATAATAAATGCTCGGAGTCTTAACTATGAAATGCATCAACTAACTCACTTTATAATTGGTTGGTATCATGGCCGCATTTACATTGCTGTACTTTTTCTAAAAGACGTGTTAATTTTGATGTTCATTTAACGAAAAAAATTTGGAAAATGGGCTCCGCGATCTTATCATCTTATGTGTGGAATTTCTATTATAAATTATGAATTATACCATCTGGTCAGAAATTGGTCATAAAAGGTCAGTCTTCTCAACTGGTCAGCATTAAATTTTTTGTTATTGAGGGTTAATGTTTTTCAAGGTCAATGAGAAAATCTTAGCACTTCATTCACAAAAAAAATGAAAAATTTTACCTATGCGCAATCGAGAAGCACTTGCTGATAATTGGTTAGATTGTAAAAATATTGGGTCATATTAAAAAAATTAAATAAATTGTCATTGTCATAACGCGCATCCTTTGGACCTGTTTGGTTGTATCAGAGATGACAACTATATAGTATGAACCAGACGGAGTGGGGATATATTCTTTTATAGAAAAGAAAATTGGGTATTTTGGAATATGAATATAAATTAAGTGTTAACCGCTTACTTAAATTATATTATGTATGTATGTATTTTAGAAATTAATTTTGTTAAGTAAATAAAATTTAGCTTATTTAAAAAAATTATGTTTACATTGCCCTAATATCCTGAACCGGCTCAAAGCATGCGCTTTACGACGATGACAACTTATTTAACTTTTTTTAACATTAAACTGACCAAATATTTATGTAAGCGGATCAATTATCAGCGAAAACTTCTTGATCATGCACAGGTGGATTTTTTTAGTTTCTTTATGAATTAGGTGCTAAAATTTCTCAATGACCTTGATAAACTCAACACTTAATTAAAAATTGTTTAAGTCTGACCAATTTATAACACCAACTGACCTTTTATGACCAATTTCTGACATTTCAGATGATTTAATTGGTCAATTGAAATTCCAGAGATGGGGTGCTAAGATCGCAGCTTGATGTGGAACGACCAGGATAACAAAAATGATATTGAAATTTAATATAATTCCTGAATAATGGCATGTGCTATTTATAATTGGCGTTTTCTATGTGACCCCTCAGGCAATAGTTGCAAGAATCAAGAATCAACCAAATGTTAAAGTACTTAGTTCGATTTGGAAATGATGGAGACAACTCACATTGAAAATATTGAGCGTTTCTTGAAGATTTTAAAAATATGATTCAAAGTAAGCTCTATCAATTTTTACTTGAGGGAATGTAAAAAGTATCGAAGAAATTTCACGCTAAAACTGATGCGAGTTTTAAAGAACCGCTTATAATACTCATTCCCAAGAGGAAAATAAAAAAAATATTAATTAGTAACCTTGATAAGACATCAATTTATTTTTAAAAAATACGTGCTCCTAAAAGTATCTACAAGTCTCAATCTAGTTTGCATTCGACTGCTCATAGCGGTGGTATTTAATTAATGATAGTTTTATACTAAATGCATTGCTTTTAAGCTAGAATATTTCCCAGTCCTGTATTGATTACCACGAAGATGTGACCGTATCATCATTTGAAAAATTGTCATCAGCTCTTACTAATTCTTGAACCAAATTCTGATTGTTATAGATAAATCAACTAATCATTCTCTAATATTGAACAAAATTTCCGATACCAGTTTTGAAAAATATGAGATATAAACATTCAGAAAACTTGAGAAGAAGAATAATGAATATTTTGCGTGAGAATAGAACGACTATACCTTAGCATCTCTTGTTATTCATATTCATGATACTCAGGCTCACTCTAACTATTATGAAAATTATCATGCATTCATAATTTTGAAGAAAGATTTCCACAAACAAAAGTTGCTTCAACTTATAACAAAGACCCTCTCACACTGATAACTTCTATCAGATGTCGCAATGACAGTGTATATGTTGATGAGGAAGTGAACCAGTTGCGAGAAGAGCCTGATCCTGCCTTAGAAAAATGTATGTGTGCGTACGGAGGTACTGACAAAGCTGGCTTGCAACATCACTGCACGTATTAAGAATGCATGAGGACTAGCAACCGTTTTTCGCAAGAAGTTTGAATTAGAAAAACTTGAAGAGCCCCCAGCAAGACGCTGAGAATCAAACACAAATCGCGGTACATATTTTACCTACCTACCGTGTTAAGTGGAAATCGCCTCAAAGCCTCCATGATTATGTGCTGGAAGCCAACGTGAAGAAACTGGCTATGACCAAGATAGCAAGTAACCAGTTGGATTGGTGAGTCGTCAGGAATATGGTAGAGGTGATATTTCAGGATACTGGGGTGCACATATTAATTTACGACTATCCACCTCATCAGCAGTACTTGTTGAAGACTGTACCTTGTTATTTCTCTATGACCGGAGAGTGTAGGAATGAGTTCAGTTGTCGATTTAAACATTCAGTATCGGTTATCCATGAGTTCCAGGAGGAGCTTCGATCTAAGGAGGGAGTAATGTTACGAAAAAGCTCGCGAAATGGGTCCAGCTACAATTAAATTTTAAAATTCGGGGAGTTTGCGCGGCGCCTTTAATCTGTTTTTATATAAATGGTGGACGCGCTGTTGATGAACTTTTGTTTATACAACGCTGTTTATTACAGTATTTCTTTGAGATAATTTCTATGAAGGTCTTTATTTCTTGTCTTTCGTTATGTTCTAGAATTTTATAGAATTCTATTTGTTGTATATAAATAAGTTAATGTGGCACTGTAAGTTAGTTTTAAATGAACACTCTTAGTGAAAAGAACGAATTAGTGAAAGTAATCGCAGAAATTTTTAAGTGATATTTATAAGTAAATTATTGTGAGTTAACTGTATTGTGAATACACGAATACAAAGAATATAAGTGAATACGAATGACGTTATACTATAATGGTTTGGAAAAATAATAATTTAAGTGGTGTCATGTTATAATCTACATTTGCTTCATGAATTAAATGTAATGTGTCAGATAAAATGTGAATGCGAACATTTTAAATTTAAAAACAAATATTCAGTTCGAATCAGTTATTATGACCAAAGCGAGTTATGGGTAAAAATTTTTTTACGTTTGCAAATTAATTTTCGAAAAGTTCTCATAATCTAGATAGAATTACAATATAAAAATTATTTTTGTAGTTTTTGGGATATCAGACGCTGTTGAAGAAGGTTAAAACCTTTGTTATGTTATTATTTTATTCTATAATTGGTGAAAGAACGATTTAACCTCAGCAGGTCTTATTCATTATAAAAATTATTACATGTTAAAAAAAATAAAAAAACCAGCAATTGAATTTTGGATAGAATAACTATATTTTAATTAATATTCAACATCATATTATGATTTCCACGTTCTGTTTGTGCTTCGGATTAAGTTACTTCCGTGTTTTCGTTTGAAATGGGAGTAAACAAAGCGTCAACATACAATGCTAGTCGATCATAAAATGCTTGGATTTTAATATATAATTATTAAGTTTATACGAGGCTAGGGCTACAGGCCAAAAATTTGTTAAATTATCCCACAAATCCTTGTATAGCTTTTCCTATTTCTCAACAAGATACTAGATTCTTATGCGATTTGCAATATAACTTTTTTAAGCTTCGAACGATAAATTCAGGAAGGAAGTCATTGATTAAAGTACTGAAAACATAATTTGAATATAATATTATATGTTGCGGAAACAAAAGATGGGTAAATGAAACTCAAATATTAAGCATATAGATTGTAGAATATTGACAAGTTATCACAGTTCTCGCTCTTGTCAATTGATAATATTGTCAAATCGGTGGAGTGATAGTATTCAATTGCGAAGTCAAAGATCACATTAAACTTAAATCTAAATGTATTATTTTGCTGCAAGTAGGTTCTGGGCTGCTATAGCGATGATGATTGCTTTGAGCCAGTGTCATTTTATTTTCTAAAATATTGGTTTTCTATCAAAGCATGCTCATTAGTTTTCTAAAACTATTATTTGTTTATTAGATTTGAGTGAGTATTTCAGAAATTTTACATTCTACAAGAAAATCGATAAAAAAATTAACGTACTTGTTGTCGAGGGCAATTATTTTTAGTTACCACGCGGGGACGATCAGGCAGTATGAGTTTAAGCACTACTATTTATGAAGCATGAGTAAGTTCACGTAAACGTAGTATAAAATGACTACTAATTATGTAATAGAACTCTAGCAGATTTCAATTACATCTAAAATTTGTTTTAATCATCAAACACATGTCAGGAATTTTGTATGGTTTAATTACAATTTCTAATTTCAATGGTAGAGGGTAAATTACTCATTTACTTAAAATTTGAAGACAAAGGTTTCACACATCTAGTATCAAAATTTCAGTTTCGTATGACTCGAAGAAGTAACCTAAGACTTTTAGTTTTGAGAGTTCAAAAAATAAACGAAGCGAGAGCTTAATTCAGACCTCTATTTAAAAAGTGGATTCAGTTAATCAGTCAATTATGCTCTTTATTACTAAGCTATTGGTGGTATTCATACAGTTTACCAGTAGCATAACACAATTACACTGTGTGACGCGTGTTTTTATTACTAACTTATACTTTTCTCAAACCTAAAGTGAACTGTGTGTTTTATATGCCTTTTATATTTTCAAATAATTTGAAGGAGTAGGTAATATTTATTCAGTTTTATTCAATTGGCTTTAGGTTATACGAAGTTTTTAACTTTTACTTCAAGAAAAATTACAGAACCTATTAACAGCTTTATTGTTGAGATGAATATTTTATTTGACTTAGTAGTTCTGCGAATGATCATATTAAAATCAACCAAAGTCGCCCCAATTATATTGAAAACTTAGTTTTATATCAGTTATCTGCCTTTAGAATACTTGATACCTATTCCATTTTTCCTGATATATAAATTAGTAATCATTAATCTTGTTTATGACACAGTGGTCGCTCTCTAGGGTCAATGCTAATGTCTTTGGCCGTGATTCCTGATCCTTCTAAGTTTAAATTTGTATTTCAATCGATGAATAGTTAAATAAGTATATACTTACTGATATACCTACATCGTGACAGCAGTGATCTGAAATACCTTTTTTATTAACATTCAATTGTGATCTAAACGAACTGTAACCGTCATTTCATGTTTGTTACTCCTTATATGGTTTTCCAGAACAAAACTATATACTAATCATTTGGCAATAGCGCAACAAGAGTTCTTGAGCCTGAATCTTGAACAATCAGTTTTAGCCTGATCTGAAGATCAGCATCAGTTGAATTGATCCTTGTCCAGGGTGATAAAATTCTATATCGGACGTGACGGTAAGAACTGACAATGTCAGTTGCTTCCCTATCGTTCTAATGATTGTAATAAGATTGAACTTCCATTTAAATCGCCCCCTATGTTTGTCCTTGTCCTTGTAGTGATTCTTTCGAACGTAATACGTGCCTGACTATGACACCATTTGGTTTAGTCGTGTAAAGCCGACGACCCCTTTTTTTTCTAAAATATAAATGCAGTAGTCGTTAATATGGTTCATGACAACGTGATTGCTTTCTAAGATCAATTTAGTCTCGTTAGCCGTGATACCTAATCCTTCGAACTTTGAATAAGTAGTTTTATTATTGTTATATAAGTAATGCAAATATGAATTGATTATTTGTATACCCTCATCGTGTTGGCTTGCGAAAGCGAAAGCTTGTGAAAGGACGTGAGTTAATATATTTTTTCATTAACTTCCATTTGTGATTGTTTCTAAAAACTGCGCCTCCTAGTACCAGCAGCGTTGCCTCATATTGATCTCTTACTCTTATTATTATATTGGTTCTTTGTGGGTTATTTAATGTATAACTTTATATTTTGTGTATTCTTCTGGATATCTTGGCGAAGGACTGTCATGTTTATTATCTGTATAACTGGAATAGCTTACTTTCTTTTACTTGAGCATTATACCTAAACAGATGGTTTTTCCAGAACGTCTGATATTTCTTCAAGTTAAATAAAAACACTATCTAGTTAACTATTGTGGTCCTTAAAAAATATTAAAGAACCGCTAAAAATAATTTAGAAAAACCCACCCAAAGCAAGAAATTTTGGATTCATAATGCAACCAGTAGCTTATAGATCTGCACTTCCTCGTTTCAAGCTTTCAAAGAGCTCCGTTCTCTTACAGTCTAAAAATTTATTATTACTGATGTTAATAGGTCTAAAAGCTTTACTTTTCTTTACTTTTTTATAAATTGTCATTAAGTACTTCTGATTACATAAGCTTCGATATATATATATATATATATATATATATATATATATATATATATATATATATATATATGACAATATTGCTTAGAAAATTATTGAGGAATCTCTTGTTCTCAATACCCACTCAATAATTCATGTGATTAAGTGTAGAAGTTGTATAAAACATGCGAAAAATAGAGAATATTACGCTGACTCTCGCACGTTTTCAATGATTAATCTTTAATCACTTATCTTGCAAATATTAGAAGTACGCACTCAAACTTATCTTATTCAAAAATTTCAAAGCAGCAATTTTCAAGATCATTTTATGTAAATTACAGAGCTCTCTGACTATAAATATCCTCACTCCATCTATCTGATTAAAGCGAACTAATGAAAATTGATTATTCTCGAAGCATTAATTAACAACCAACCCCACTTATAAAACTTTTGATAATCCATCACGGACGGAATTTGGTGAGTGAATCGGTTCTATTTTGGTTAGTGCTATCGATGAGATTGTTTATTTACTTTTGAAACCCGACGCAGTTGGCTAGTTTTAATTCCCTTTTATATACTTGTAAAGTTAGTTATAATGGTTGAATAATCAATTAAAAACGAGTTTTATTTAATTTTTTCAACGTTGTGTATTGAACGATGAATCTAGGATTTAGCAATAGTGTACGGGCTCAGAACTAAACACTCTGAGTCAAGGCAATACACGAAGTATTTTTCAAGTTGAAATATATGCAATTGAAAAATGTGTCCAATTCAACCTAGAAAAGAATCATCGTGAATAGCAGATTATTATCTTGTCCAATAGCCAAGTACCTCTAATGTCATAAAATTCAAAATTATTCTAGAATTCCTGGATAAGCTAAATGAGCTGGTTAAAGATAATAAAGTAACCCCCAGGGACACTGAAGTGGAGGAAAACTTTTGTGGTTTCAGCTGCAGAGGCATAGAGAAAACTTCCTTTTGTATGAAAACTGAAATTATACGTGAAGGTGGAAAAGAGAACTGTAGAAAAGTTAATTATGAAACTGTGAAAACATATGAATTAAGGAAAGGATATCTTTTGAAAAGGGTAAGAAATAAAACGAAATATACATAAAGGATGAAAATGGTAGAAATGTAACAGAAAAGCCATAGAAAGATGGAAAATGTATTTCACCGATGGAAAGGAATTAATAGATATGTGAAAAAGAAGCGCGATGAAAACAAAAAAAGGATAGGACGAAAGAAGTTATAGGAACGATCAAATGTCTAAAAAATGGTAAAATTAAGGGATGCCACAGATGCCACCTGATTATTAAAACCGATAGTAAAGTAAGGTATAGAATTATTCACAACAGTATGCAACATAGCTTGGAACATGACACCGGCACCAAAAGGCTGGGAATTAACATTGTTTCTACCTCAGGAGATAGTAAGCAATGTAACAACTACAGAGGAATAACTTTATTATGAATATCGATGAAAGTTTAATAAAATACACTGGAAAAGAAGGTAGATAGGAGTAGAATCAATTACTAGAACAATCTGAAGAGATTGATATAGGCACAGATACTCCTAATAAACTGAAACCGAGGTAGATTGATTGAATGTATCAATATGGGCAAAAACAATCTACGAAGAATGCCTTATGGTATGGTGAATTCACCTAGTGGAGTTCCGAAAGGGGAAACAACCGTAACTTGTACTACCGGAGTTGGTACGTTTATCGTTGAATTTGGTACAATAAGCAGATAAACAGGAGATCCTTTGTACGAAGAGGTAATTTCACTGTTAATATAATAAAAAATGTTTTGACAAATATATCATTTTAGGTGGCTTTAAATGCTTTGTATTCATTATTTAACCACATTTTCTAATTGATACTTTTTGGTAATCATATAGATACAGATACAGGAAAGTGGACTGTGCAGGATGCCGGTATAGGATCTGGTGCCACATTAAGGAAAGGGAATACAACAGATCCCTCGGGTCGAAGTCTTTCTGACACCCTTATCACATACATATAAGGTTAATTCATTTTGATCTTCATTTTAATCAAGTAATTCATTAGATGTAGTGAATCCAGCTGTAAAAGTGATAATTCTATAGCTAAGAAAAATCAAATGTCAAAAAAGGTGATAGTATCGAGTCAGCCTTCATACAATGTTGTGAAAGCTTCGGTTGTGCCAGCCAACTTCTACCCTCTGAGGAAATATGTCATTTTTCTCACTTAATGTACAATATACTATTTTTATTGGTCTGGAGAGATGAAAACATTAATTTTTTCCATTAGAATTATCAATCAGTTTCTATTATCCATATTATCATTTTGTTTACTGATAAAATGCAAAGCCTATCAATAGGAAACCTAAAAACAATGCACAGACATTCTATTGTCCTGTATTAAATGGATTTACAGCTTTGTCTCCAATAATGTAGCAATAATATATACAGCACATAACTCTTACCACATACCAATATCGACTATTGCCGAATTTGTGATATTTCCAGAATTTCAAACAGACAGGATCGTATCCATTGACAGAATGTAACATATATATTCCTCATAGATTATATCGTATAATCTATATATTCACTTTGACATGGAAATAGATAAAAAAATTATGAAACTTTTCATATTATCGATTCAAAATCGAATAATACCGAGGAAACATATCAAGAGTGAATGGAAGAATAAAGTTTCCTCACTTAACTTTTATCATCATTATAAACATTTAGTTTGGGCTACAAGTACCACTATAAGCAATGTCCATAATCTCGAGCGGCAAATGGAACTTTGTCAACAACCGAAAAAACCGCGAAAAAATCGTTTTTTTTTTCAAATTTTGGGGATTATATCCCTAAAGGACTATTTTTTGATTTCCTGTAGTTATCATTTCTGGCAGACTTGTTTATTATGTTGATCCAATGAATAATCCAAGGCTGTGACCTCGAGAGTCGATTGCAACTTTGTGAAAAATCGCGAATAATATTTTTTTTTCAAATTTTGGCAATTATATCCTTAAAGGACTAGTTTTTGATATCCGGTAGTTCCGATTTTTTGTAGACTTGTTTATAATGTTTTCCTAATGAATAATCCAAGTTTGTAAACTCTAGCGCTGAACGCAACTACATATTGGGATAAATCTGACTGTTCACAAATGCCAAGACCTGTTTCAAACTTTGACATCTAAAAATGGACAACGGTTCATGAATGGTGACTTCGAGTGATCGAAAAAGAGTAGCATCCGATATTCAAGTGAGATAAGAATAACAAGGGGAGGAGTCTAGAGCAGCGAACCTTGTTCTCTTGTTAATATTCGGTGCTTATATCCAGATCCAGGAAACTTCCAACTTCCAGTAAATGAGATATGGTTTAAGCGAACTATAGCACCCCCACGCAATGTATGGCAGTGCCTCAATGCAATATTTCCCAATCGGTGAATACGCATGCGAGAGTCGATAGAATGACTAGCACCATCTGATCTGAAGAGCATTGTATATAAAACTAAACCTTTATATTTCAATGATTTAAGAGACCAAAAAACGCTTACGATTAGAGTGATCACTCCTGATATGTTTAATAAGGGAGAAGACAGTTCTATTTAACACAAGGATTTTCTCAATTGATGTAATAAACTTGGAAGCAATAATATTTTTGTATAAAGAATGAAGACGTGAATACTTTTAAAAATGTTTATATATTATGTGAGAAAGTATTCGTTATTATTAATTGGACGGCATTATACGCCGTTATTTAGACAGATACACTCAATTGTAGTCCTATTAAATATTAAATTATGAAACGAAAATAGACGAGTAAAATGTACCTGTCTGTAAGGAAGTTTGGTTTAAACAGGGTACCAGACGTGACCTGAGCCCTTTTTGACCCCCTTCGTCTATTAGAGCTTCGGTAGTCTTTTATCTGACGCAAATAATCTTGTTGCCATCACACTATCCTTGACGATTTGGTTATTGTCAATCGTTTATTCAGTTTTTTTGAGTTTAACACCACATACTAACAAAACTTGACGCAATGTTTCTAAGCTAGTATAATTGTGTTCTGGATAATCTGCTACCTTTTGATGTATTAATTCTAATGTCACAACCCTGTTCTCCTTATATAAACTATAAATTGTCCTGCGTATAGAATCTTGAGTAGCTTTGTCAAATGATTTTAGTTTATCTTTACATGTTTTTCGGTTCAAGATTATGATGCCCAGCCACCCCTTTTGTGACTACTCGATAAATGAAAAATTTATTTACTCTAGTTAATTCATCAATTCTTATTATGATTGCTGATAATTTCCTTTTTCGAACATTCGAATATATTTAAAATAACTTGCTGTGTTTGTATATCTGACTCTTTATATCAAATTGATACCTGTCTTCATTCTCACTACACTGTGCAATTCCATTTCATGGAGATCATGAGTCCACCTGGACTGACGGTTTGTTAGATGTTTACCGAATTATTTTTCATTTCTTAATTTGGTATGAGTACCGTGCGTATTTATGAAATATTGATTGTTCCTCGCATAACTGTCTTCTCCAATCGATATTGGAATAGCAATAATGAATCAATCTTTTGTGAATATGTGTTAAATAGTTTCTCCGCATGTGTTTTAAATTTATATTTATCATGGTTTAATTTCGTAGTCCGAATTATCTAATAATAAGAATGTTTACAAAATAACATCTATTTCGATGCAGACATTAGATTATCATGAGCATATCTAGGCCAAAAAGTATCAATAGATGTTAATTGTTCCCTTGCAGGTTATGTCGATTGTACTTTTGACCTAAAATAGCTTTTTCTATTGCTCTATTTTTTGCTTTAGATTTAAAGCTCGTTTACTGGATCCTCTTCAAAGTTCCAGAGAATGCTATACACAACATTGAATACGCAATTACAAACTATTTTAACACTATAATATAGACTTACATGTTGAGAGAAAGTTCATTATTTCATGGAAGTTACACTAGTTTCAATTACAAGAAATGAACATGGAAAGTTCAAGTTGAAGCTTAATATAATCCATCTGAAAAAATCTACACTGAAATCTTATATTAAAATTTTATACACTCTTATCAATGCTCACAAAGCTAAATCTGTTTTTTTAAATCGTTGGAACCAACGAGAAATTTATTTTATTCACTCAAAAAATTATTTTAATAGTGAACTATTGCAAATACTTTTCTAACAATTTATTCAAACATCGGTTTCGAACGCCACCAAATTTCTTGCACGGTTCTTTTTAAATCACACCACGACGCAAATTATTCTGCTTTCACTCACTTTACATAAAAGGGAATAGGATAGGAAAAGGATAACGCGCCATAATCAGGGACCATCTCAAACTCCGCATAATGAGGCATTTAAGTTAAACCCAGTACCGAAGGCGTCGCGTCATCACTCAAGCTTTTGATACAAGCAACGTTGCACAAAGTTCCTTTTTAGAAGTTTCCGGAACTTTATTTATAGACAACGTGTCGGTCTTTTGTCAGCTAGTCTATGACGGATAGATAATACCGGTTGATTGCGTTGGGAAAACTAAATGTTTTTTGATCAAAAATTGAGCTAGATACTTCCTTCCTTCATAATAAGAGAACTGAACTTATAGATATTGCATCCGTTTCGTGTATGGAATAAATTATATGAACTTTATGAACAAAATTATATCAAGATTGAATTATAGGAAACTCAGAACAAATTAATAGTACTGATAAACATTGTATTTATTCTCATTGTACATAGCTTTGATTGAATATTTATTGAAAATTAAATAAGCAATCGTGCATTTGAAAACAATTCTGTCCCATTTTATAATTGTGATCATTGATATTTTACTTAAATTGTCTCTGAAATTTAGATAATATAATCCTATTGCTCGATTGTGCTGCTATCTATTTTTTTTAAATGAAGCTTAGCTCAAATAAGTGTTTAACTATAATAACTGGCCTCAATTATGTGTAATTAAATTCAGTTTGATGTATATGACATATTTTTTCTATCAATGACACGTCATTTTGAAGCGAAGTGTGTAGGAAGAATAGGGGAGGTTACCATGATTTTAATGAACGATTTTCACTTCACTTCCGTTTTTCAAATGCCAATTCTCGAATGTGTTTTCTAATATATCGAAGGGAGAGCACACATTTTTCGAAATAGAAAAGAGGTTGGAGGGAGATAATATGGTGTAGATAGTGGAAAATCAAGAGACAGGTGGTTGTGACATATTTAGAGAGCTGAGATGAGAGTTATGATTCCACAAAGAGGCGTTGTGTTATATATAAGTAGAGGATTAAACATGGTATTTAGGCTTGATTCTAAGCTTGATTATTAACTCACAGCTTCAACTCTGTTGTCTGATCTTCTGCGCCCCTTACTTATCACCATGTCATATTTTAACTTATGTATAGATTACGTTCACAGCATGAGTCATGAATCCATAGAAAAACCACAGCCAAAAAAATCAAGATGCAACCTTCAGCAAAGAAGGATATTACGTGAGCTTGTGGAGAGCTAGTTTAAGTCTTATTATAAATTCTAGTTACTGAGTTATGAGGGTTGTCACGCCACTGTAATAGTTCAGCCAGGCTTCGAATCAGTTGAGCATATTTCCCAGATTGACCTACAGGGATTACTGGCTGTTATCAAAAAGTGAAGGTCACGTGCGTTTAATAAATGGCTGGGACCTATATGGAGAACCGTATCGAATGCTGTACTGGATTCCGAGTTACGATCTAGCTGTTCACAGATAAAAAGGAGAGCCCTTCAAATCCAAACGAGGGGATCAAAAACAAGTGGTAAGATATTCATGATACAGAACAAACGGAGGGATACAGACTGAGAGGAGGGGATTGTCATTGCTTTGGGGAGATGTCAATAGGCAGGAAATGAGGATCACTTCCGAACTTATTATTTCAGTGCTTCCTTCACGTGTTGACACAGTAGTTATAAAATTGTATGCGACAATTTCTATAAATGGAATTCCTCTAATCAAATACGAAAAACTATTTGGAAGGTTCACAACGATTTGATAGATGATTCTATAAACATAAGTTTGGGAAACTTTGGAAATACAAGGTATCCTAAAACCCCTTATTTCTAATACCTCTACTGGAACAAGTCATGAGTCACAGGGGAAGCCGTCCCAAAACAGTATCTGCAGTGAAGAAGCGAAGCGGCGTGAAAATCTTTCATTGGAGGAACTCTGCTTACCTTGAAGTTGTAGTTGAGATGCTGACTTCACGAGACAAAGCAACAAATATTAAAAAAGCTACTACTTCGCAAAGTTGTAAAAGTAGAAAATCCCTATGTATCCATCATCACGTGGTACTAAATGCCAAAAAGATTGTCACCTATCCGAAACAGTGATCAGCGATTCATAAGAAGTTGAACTTATTTATAAAATTTAGCTTAAATCTGGTTTCATCTTCGTGTTTGTCATTAAAAAACTATATAAAAAGTCTTTAAATTGGAAACTGGGACATAATAACGTTGAACATGATTTTTGGTAAGTTAGATTGGTAATTCCGACTACTGTAAGCTGGGATAAAAATGATAGTAGAGTGGACGATGAACTGAAGAAATACGAAGATCGGCTTTACCTGAAAAGGGATCTGTAAAGGTATACAGTTGCACATAAGGGGCGACGTGCCATTATATATATGTACGTTGAATTCTTGTTTGCATAGGATGAACAATATTTATTTGAAGACCCATTAGAAAGACATTGATGGAGAGAATGTGTTGAGCTAAATTGTAAGTGAGTCATGGGCGAAAAAAAATCAATCCTCGCGTTATTATTATCATGATAAAGCAATTTCGGAATTATTCATATTACAATTTCATAGTTCATCAATTTTCTTCTCGTTAAAATATTGTAGACATTTATTTTCACTTAGAAATCTATCTGATGGAAAATTGTATGTAGTATATAAAAAATCATTATATAATTCGGTAATGTGCTATTTCTTACACAAATTCTCTTTTTAGAAATTTGTTACAAAAGTTTCATTGCCTGTCACATCATTTATTTTCGATAACCAGGAAATAATTATCTTCTTTCCATTACGAGATAAGTGATAATCAGAATTGGGGATTGCAGACATTTCCGTTTGCCTTATTCAATATTCTGTTTGCAAATGGAAGAAAATTCGAATGATGCGTTCTGCAAATTGGGAAACCCTTATTAAAAATATTTCTTGACGTAATTGTAGTGTATTCTATTGAAAACAGATAATTTCATATCTTGAAAATGAAACTATTATTCTCATAGCTTTCGCCAGTATGCTTCCTACACAAAACATCTTTTCCAATGAAAAAAAAAAAACAGTATAGTGCAAGGATTAAAAATCACTCATAATACTCACAATCCATATTCCCCACCCAGAACGAACAATACAAAATGTGTCCCATAATTGGAACAAAAATAAAAAAATTATCTATTCCGATTTTCATTTTGTTTAATTCAGCCGTGCTGGGAAAAAGACTAATCATTGCTGCTCTGGTAAAATTCAACTAAAAATACCGAACCGCTATTGATATAATTTTACATTTCGGAGAATTATTATTAACTTTGTCAAAATTTTGTATTTTTATAAGGTACTGATTATCAACTAAATTTTATCATATTTAAAAAAGTGAGTTACTTAATTAGCTTACAAAAAGAATAGGCCACAGAAATAAGATATTGATAACTTATATAAATCATTGTAACAACTATCTTAGAATGAATGCAAAAGCCGAAATCCGCGTTATTTTTAAACTTATACCATTTAACTGAAAAGGCAAAGCAACATTTAGTTGCTATATCACTATATCAACTGAAAATTGACATTGTAAGAGATTGTAGAAGCTATAGACATCTGATATGATTTGGTAGGAATAAGCTTTCTGTAAAATGGGTCACAGAAATTGACGTTCTACCATATGGATGAGTTTTTGTGATATTAGATAAGAGCTAGGTCCATCACAACACATCAGAGATCAAAGAACAGTCAAAACAGTGGGTCGAGGTGAATCACCGCCGAAGAAGACCCAGCTGGATTTGTACAGCAATAAACCAAATGTGACCGGTTTTGGAATTTTGAAATGTACGTGGTGTAATTGTAAATTTGAAAAAGCCTCGACTGGATAATGCATGGATGCACACATCTGCAATTTCCATGGAAGAGCTTCATTAAATAGGCAACAAATTGGTTGTTTTTTTTGTTTAAATCCATTTTACTAATTTGGATTTAGATTCATTGCTCTTATATGCTCCCTAAAACAACTTTTACGAACTGAAAATAGTTTTAAAGCGTGTTCTTGATACTTTTATTAATTCACGTTCAATATAAAGATGTCACGTATGACGTTGCATCTCAAGATCAGAACAATTTATACTTTTCCACTTATAACAGTGTGAATTTTCTCGCGGTTTATATTTCTGATAATATCGACCTTAGATCATAAAATACTTCTTTCGAAATCAAAGTAGCATATGAGAAGAACATACTTGGTCATTCTTTTATGGAAGTTGGTATCGATCCCACGTATATGAGTATGCTTGTCATGGAATCTTCCATTTTTATGCTATAACATAAACATTCAAATAGTTTGGTAACTTTGCTCACAAAACAAAAGACGTTTCAAGTCTACGCCAACAGAAAAAATAGCATAACGAACTTGGAGGTGTTGTGTGGAAAATTTTATTTTCCTTAGTTAGTTTCCTTAGAAGTTTGTTCAAAAATAAACAAAATGAGCTGGAAAAAACATTGTTTGGACCTATATATATATATATATACATATAATATATATATATATATATATATATATATATATATATATATATATATATATATATATATATATACATATTTATATATATATATATATATATATATATATATATATATATATATAACGAAAAAAGTTATTTTATGGTAATGTATTCAACAAAGTTTTTTCTATTCCCGCGCTAAAGTGATAGATTGTTGGAATGGTTGCGTGAAAATAAAAATATTAATCATCAACACCAGTTTACGCCTTTGCCGAGATCATTACTACTTCACTTCTATTGTCATTAAAGAAACACACAATGTTTCAATTGCCAAAAATGTTATGAACAGCATGGACAGCATTCAATAATTTCTGTAATTTAGCTATGTTGATAGATTGTAGATTAAATTTAGGGTTGCTTCTGGATAGATAGGTAGATAGAATCTTCATTAAGATTAGAGCCTCTTTCTCATAAATTAAGATTATCCAACGTTTTTTGTAATTATATTTGTCTGCTTCAGATATACTTTTATTTTCAATGGATAGCATGGAAAGAAGTCTTTGATTATTGGGTCATCAAATTCTACCAAGAACTTACTAAATTGAACGTTGAAAATCAAACTACGGGCTCTGATGTTTTCATGGAGGTTTTCACTACAATAATTTTTGGCCTTCAATATATCTGCTAGCTGTTTTTTTTGAAACTATTAAAAGCGGTCCATTCAATGCCCTGCAATAATTTTTTAGATGTATAACATTTCAGTTCTATTTGTTCTATTCTCCAAATATATCAAATAGAAAAGTGATGTTACTTTTAAATTATGTAACTGGGACTAAAATAATACTACACTATTTATATACCCAAAAAATGTATTTATGAATTCTTAGTAGCAGCTTAAGACAATCAAATTGAAGTAGTGCGCTTAGCAATATACGTAGTGAGCCACGGGGTAGCTCGTAACCGCTGCTTCATAATAACTATACAATTAGTTGGTTAGGTTAATTTTGAATTAAATAATGGATCTATAGGTCATAAGCAGCACGAAATTCCAGCATCCGTACCACCACAAAGTGACTTGGAGTGCCCCGGACAACAAAACATTCACGCAAATAGATCATATATTAATAACAAGAAGGAAACAAAGCTCTGTAAAGGATGTCCGAACATTTAGGGGAGCTTGCGCAGATACGGACCACTTTCTAGTTACAGCAACTATAAAGCAGAAGGTTAAAAGATGTAGAAGAGATGCTAAAAAAAAGAAATGGAACATTGAAAAATTGAACCACACAAATGCAAGAAAAAAATACAGAGATACTTTAACAAAAAAATTAAGAGAACAGGCAAAGTCAAATGATATACAAACGGAGTGGGTACAAATCAAAGACTGTATAAAAGAAGCAGCAGCAGAACATGTCGGAATAAAAGAAAAAACAACAAATAAAGGCTGGTATAATGAAAATTGTCATGAAATACTAAATAAAAAAAAACGGGGCAAGACTAAAATGGATCCAAACTGGCAAGCAACAGGACATACAAAAATATAATGAGTTAAGAAAAGAATCAAAAAGCGTTAATACAAGAGCAAAAAGAAATTAGATAGACAGCAAAATAAAGGAAATAGAAAGGGAAAATATAAATATAAACTCGAAGAAGTTCTATAAGAGCATAAATGAACAAAATAAGGTAAATAAAGGGAAGATAAAAGGCATAAAGGATAGCAACGGAAAAGTTACGGAAGATGAACATCAGTACAAAATGACATGGACACAATATTTTAAGGAAATACTTACAGATAAAGAAGTACTCCAAGATGAAGAATATCAACAAATAGAAGATCTAGAAAATGCAACCTAAAATACGGATGAACCAACAAGGGAGGAAATCTATGAAATAATCAATAAAAGCCGCAATGGAAAAGCACCTGGATTAGATGGCATTAATATGGAGCTAATAAAATATGGAGGCTTTGACCTCCAATATCGGCTATATGAATTGATCAAAAAGATATGGATCGAAGAAAAAATGCCTGAGGATTGGGAAACTGGTGAAATTATTACTATACACAAAAAAGGGGATCAACAGATATGTAAGAATTACAGAGGACTCACGCTGCTAAACACCGCATACAAAATACTGTCAACACTCATACAAAAAAGAATTTCAAAACAAACCAAAACCATAATTGGACAGTACCAAACCGGGTTTACATCTGGAAAATCTACAATAGATGCTATCCATACGGTCAAGCAGATAATGGAGAAAGCGCATGAGTATAAAATGGAAGTAGAAATACTCTTCATAGATTTTGAACAAGCGTTTGATTCGATAAAAAGAAGTAAGTTCATTTCGGCACTAAAAGAACTGGGAATACACCCCAAACTAAGAAAACTAATACAGTGTACAATGAAGAAAACAACAGTCACAGTAAGGACACAAGTGGGGAACACAGAAGAATTTGAAATAAATCAGGGTGTAAGACAGGGGGATGCTTTATCAACGACGCTGTTCAATTTGGCACTGGAATATGTGATGCGTAACATAGACAAGAGAACAATAAAAACTAGAAGTGGACAAATAGTAGCATATGCAGACGACATAGCACTTATCACAAGAAGTCGAAACACAATGGAAGAAATGCTAAAGGAAATAGTACTAGAAGGAAGTAAAATGGGTCTTAAAATAAATGAAAAGAAAACAAAAATAATGAGGGTAGATAAACGTATTATAGGAGGTAAATAGAAAATAAAAATTGGAAATTTTGATTTTGAGGAAGTAGATACATTCAAGTACTTAGGAATAACCTTAAGTAGTGACGGAAATAAAGAGGCAGAAGTCAAAGAAAAAATAACAGCAGCTAACAGGGCATATTACGATAACAAAAAACTACTGCAAAACAAAATACTAGGAAAAAGTACAAAAATGAGAATATATAAAACAGTTATTAGACCGATCTTGATGTATGCTGCAGAAACTATGACTATGACAAAAAAGCAAGAAGAAGACTTAAGAATTGTTGAGAGAAAAATATTAAGAACAATATTAGGACCAGTAAAACTAACAGAAAATGAGTACCGAAGAAGAATGAACTATGAAATAGCACAAGAAATTAAAGAAGACATAGTAAGAAAAACTAAACAACAAAGAGCAAGATGGCTGGGACATGTATGGAGAGCAGGAGAGGAAACAGTAGCGTACTCAATATTAGATTGGAACCCTGGAAGTGCTAGAAGAAGAGGAAGACCAAGGTCTACATGGTGGCAAGAGGTAAAAGACGACCTTAAGAGAATTGGGATGTGGAACTGGCAAGAAAAAACGAAAGATAGACGAGCCTGGCAGGATATGTGCCACAAGATATAAACAGAAGAGAATGGGGACTGATCTACCCCGAAACAAAGAAAAAAAAAGATCTAGAAAGCTCGTAAGAGCGGCGTTACCCCATCTGGGGTGTTTAGCCACCATATATAATGGATCTATAATAGATGAAATTGCTTTACTCAGTGTTTCTGGATCGATACTTCCAAGAATTGAGTATCTAAAAATATCTACTAGTTGAGATTTTACAGCAACATCATTAGCTTCATTCATAATTATAACCAAAAAAGAAAATTATCAATTTCCTTAATGATTTGTTGATGGATCCAAACATGCACTGTAACAGATTATTCTCTACTTATTGAACGTCTCGCCATAATATTGGTTGATTCTAATAGCGCATATTTCCCGCAATTATAAAAACGATATTTTGAATTTTCGTGTTTTTTTTTTTATATTCAAACTTATGTGCTCCAGATCGGTGACCCCTATTTTCAACCAAGCTTTATTGCTACCAAAATATGACCTTTTTTGTTCAACCATACTACTACAACTAAATGATTTTAGGTATATCAGTTTTTTATAAAATAACGTTTGATAATTACCATCTTTCTGTTTTCAATTCATTTACTTTCTGTATAAAAATCTACAAAATCTATTGGGTTGGAAACAATGAATAAAGCGAACTTCTCCAGTCCACCGTTTTAGATTACCGGGATTATCAACATGGGTCATTGTCGATCATGGAAAGAAGTCACAGAATACGTTTCGCTTGATGTTATTTATCAACATATCACAAGGCGATTGCAAAATAGAGAAAATATTGTTCGTATTATAAGATACAATGTTTAAGTTCATATTATTGTTATTCAAATTATGTAATTATAATTTTATTCTAGTTCTTTATTTTTCTCCAAATCTCTACAGTACTGAAGCGGTTAAACACAAGCTGCCTCTTAATATCTCTTTATTCTTATTTTCTGTTATTGATAGACAATATTACCACGAGACCATAATAATAGATATGTAACTTTTGGGATAAAACATTCTCTATTACAAATTATTTTATTCATCACAGCCATTTTTTTGTATTTTGGATCATGAAATAATTAATTGGAGCTAAACCGGGAAATACGTAGGATAAGAAGGCGAGTAATAGCCTAATTTGTGAATTGTTGCCATGCAACCTACCAAATCACAGTTTGGTCTTTAGTCTTCCAATTTGGTAAGCTTATTGTATCTTGTATTTTCATTCGACGTAATTTTTCTATATATCTAGGCTTAAGCTTCCGAACAAACTTTGTGAAACAGGCGTATGTAATAAGGAACTCGGTGGTGTGCGCAGGACTGTTAGCGAACAGCGTACCTTTGTTTACAGTCTTCTCATTTTTTAGTTCGTCTCAAGATTGGTTTAGATGCAAATTAGATGATTTAATAATAGCCATATATTTATAGATAATAAATCTGGATCCAGAAAAACAAGCACAATCTTCACAGTAAGTAAGTATTCTGAATCGATAAAAAGAAGTAAAGTAGGTACAAAGTGACGACAATTTTGATGTTTTCTTTGTATATTAAGATATTACATGACTCAGTCAGAAGAAAACGGCAACAGATCTGTACCAGCAGTGATTGATTGCTTTAGCATCAATTCATCCATTGAATTCTGCGTAGTAGTATTCAAAATGGTACCACGGCTTTGAGCTTCATCAAACGCTTTACAGTCCTTGCGTAGCTGTGACTTTTCTCAGATTAGAAATGCAGTTCAAAGCACTGCGGGTAGATGATAAAAAGATGATTAAAATTTTTGAAGAATGCATAGCAATACAAAAACTCACTTCCTGGAATATTTTATTAAGTAAAAATATCACCAGGAACGTGTTTTTTGAGTTATTTATTCGCGCCATGAGCGATTTACAAGTAAAATGACCCAGTTAAGTAGAAAAAGTCGAAAAAGCGATTGAAGTACTGGAACGTTTGGGAAACACTAACATTGAGAAAGTGACCTGAAAAAAACCAACAGATTTCTTCATCATGTAAGTACCATTCATCATGTGCCACAAGTCTATTTGCCTCTCCTCACAACTTAATCACCAGATTAAGTACCTTGTGACTTCTACAACCTTTATTGCTTTCAGTCATAGATTCAGGATTAGGAAGTATAGTTTGAAACATACCTCGTAAGTATAATTTTTCCCATATTTCTAACTTCTGGCCACAAATTGTAGGACTCGACAATTACAAAGTACGTGCTTTGTTGGTAATTATTTCCACTTTGCAGAAATGTTCTCTTAATTGATAGTGGCCAGTAACGAGACATATATTCCGACTCGTGTTAACATTATATTGTTGCCAGTCCTTTATTTATCATCTATCTTTTGTAACACAATGTGGTTACAGTCTACAGTTATGCTCAAAAGTGTGTTATTTGATAGGAAAGGAATATTTTGGTTTTTACAATCTACTTAAACAGTTAGCGATAAATATGAAGGAGGACATTCGAATTTGCATTACTTACCTTTAGATTTTTATTATTCATATTATCTGATTGAAATATTTGTCGATATTCTGTTATGATGAGGGTTTTTAAAAATTATTATTTAATCCAAAAGACAGATTGACATTATTTTCGGTGGTATTTGGAAAAAGAACGTTATTTCTTGGAACTATATATTCTAAATCAAGAAGACAGAAGAGAAGGAATCAATACGCTCTCAAAATTATTCATTTGCAAAGGTTTAATTCGCACAAGTAGACTGAAGCTGTTCAGCAACCTGATGCTGTTATGCGAATAATTTGTTTGACGTCTTACTATGTATATTTGATCCTTCAATTCACATTATATACACATACTTCAAAAGAATTTCTCTCTTATTTTTATTCACGGAGCAAATTCAATGAAATTCTTTATAGTGATAAGAGTAACCTTCTTTGGATGAAAACCACAAGAAGGTAACAAACAATTTATTTAGTACTTAAAATATGAAATGGTTTGTCACAGTTCGATGGAAATAGAACTAGAGCTCTACAGCAAAAAGAGTTCTTAGGTCACCAGATTTTTACTTTCTGATTTTGAGTTCGTAGAAATCGATACCTTTTCGGCACTGAGGTGCAGATTATCTGCATTTGGCTACAGTGGTTGTACGCTCACGAAAATTGGTTACAGAGTTGATGGAGACATATGCTTTCTACAGTTAAAATTAGAATTGTTTTAGAGCGGTAACTACCAATTAAACGTTCAACGGCAGTTCAACATTATTTTCAAAATATCAAATACCTTCTCCTTTACGTAATGTCATGGGCCGAATTTTTGTTTTTATTGATGATATATCGCACTAGAGCAATTTGGGACAAGGTTGGATTGGCCTGCAATATCGCCTGATATGATTTTTATTGAACGTGTATGAAATTTGATGACCATTCGAATTTTCGAGAAAAATCCACCGTTTAATACCTGAGAGCTTGTAAATAATAGGAGGACGTCCTAAGGAAATTATCAATAACTTGTTTATAAGGATATATAGACGAGTTACTGCATTATTTAGTTATAGAGGAAGAAACAGTCACGATCGATTTGATATGTTTATTTTTTTCGTTTCACATATTTTGAAGTTTTTTAATATAAGTATCAAATTTCTATGTTATTGTGTTTCCAGCATTCTTGATCAACATTCTTTTTATTTTGGTTTTGTTCTACATTATGTTCATAATTTTATATCAATGCTGTCTATAAATCTTGTTCGATATTTTCTTAAGCAATCGTGTAGTTATGCTTTGAATACTTTACAAGCTTTTTCATCTAAAAATAACTTGATGCCATATTTTAATCAATCACTTTCTACATATTATCGAATTTATTAAAACTTAGTTGGTGGTACAGTGCACTTGAATTAAAAAAGCTTGAATAGAATACAGATTTATTATATATTTTGAACATTTTCATTTATTTGCCACTTAGAATCACAAATCATATTTCAAAGACGTTGTACAAATATTAGTATAATTATTACATAACAAGTCTCCTTATCAAGAATAAATTTGACACCGTACTTCATTGCTCCAATTTAATGAAATTTGAGTAAAATTGAACTGCAAACAAAGATAAAATTCCACTGTCACGATATAAATAGCAATCCTTGATTATGAGAGGAAACCAGTCAAATTATTAATTGGATATTTTATATTTACGAGTAGTTTTGAAACAGAAACACAACAAGCGTTAAAGTAACTTGTGGTATCAAATTAAATATAAGCCATTTTTTGTAGAAGGGGAAGGGAGATAATTTCTTTTACCTACGTAACAGGAATGAGTGGATGCAAAGATTATGTGACCGTTAAAAAAAGGATGCTTATGCTATAAGACCTGCAAGGAGCTATAAGCCTTGCAAGGAGCTATAAGCCTTGCCAAGAACTATAAACCCTGCTAGAGTTTTAACCCTGCAAAGAGCTATAACCCCTGCAAAGAGCTAAAAACTAATTCCAAACCACATTCAAGAAAGTTTCTTTTTCCTACGTAAGATGAATTAGTGAAGGCCAAGGTTATGTGACCATTCTGAAAGCGATGCTTATGCTATAAACCCTGTAAAGAGCTAAACACTAACTCGAAACTACATTCAAGGAGCATTATTAATATCAACAATAGATATAAATGTTACAAGTCAGTCTGATTGTGAAATGATCATAAAGTTTGTTGAAATAACTTATATATAAAACAACGAGGACTATTGCAAGCCTTGTGAAACAGTTACTATCTGTCATACTGTATTAGTTTTTAACAAATGATCATTTGTATTTTTCTACGAGAAACTCATTTTATCTTTAACTATCACATAATCGTTGAGTTACTAAAAGAATTGTCATGTCAAAAGTCACGTCAAAATTGAATCATTATGCATTATTTTGTTGCAAGTAGGTGGTACGAGGCTGCTATAGCATTGAAATTAATTGTGCCGATTTGTGCAATTTGTAGATTTTTATCTCAGGTTCTGTTTGTTTCGCATGCAAAATGGTCCATAACAAAATAGGTGAACATAAGTTTTTAGATTTCATAAAAATTCAAAATTCGAAGTACAGACTTGTGAAGCTTAATATTTGCGAAATAATTGATATCTATGAGTAAATATTTGAGTCCCGGTATGTATGTTAAAGCATGTTGAATTGGAGCAACTCAAAACTTTGAATATTGAGACAAGACAATAATTTTTGTATCTAATGAAACACTACTAGAAATTCTGTGTCTGCACCTTTGAAGTATCTTTCTAGTAAGTAGAGTTTGAAGTAAGATTTCTAATTCATATTGCACGTAAAATTATTATACAGACTTCCTTCAAAACAAGATTTCTGTTTTCTTTTGTACTCCAAATAATAGTTGAATAGGATCTATTATTACACTTTGTAACAACGTTAACAGAATTAAGTTATTTGAAGTTCAGTACGTAGTAAAGCGAATGAGGGAAAAGTATAACCTAGAGGCATAACACGAAGGAGCACTTGCCAGTTATAATAATTTCCATAACAAACAATCTCCTCGATTATATTATAATAATTATTCCAAATTTCTGTTTGCACTGTCAATATTATTGTTAATATATACGCTAGAAATATTTATTGCATCCAATCTCCCTTATTATTAATATTTCCTTTTTTTTCTTCTAGTTAACTGTATATATATAATACAACAGCATTTTGTGTGCTCAATCGACATCGAATTTATATTCATGGGACGTGAACAAAACCATAAATCATTTGTATTGTATCTCTCCTGACCAATGAAATTCGTTTTAATTTTATTGGATTCGTGCCGAAAACAGAAAATAATCATGTCGATGAGATGTAGCTGAGTGCCTCCTTGGGACGTGATTGCCGATTCAATCTCCAGCTAGTTTCAAATTTCATTCTGGTACCTTGTCATCCGATTAACTTCAAAACTTCTTTTTTATTGGTCAACTTTTTAAGCTACACATAATGGCTGAATGGCACGTTAGTTTTGAAATTGGAAAAACTTTGACTAATAAATTTTGTATTTTCAGTTTTGTGAAACAATTTGACAGTTTGTAAGTATGTTCGGTACAATCTCAGATGTTATCTTATCGATCTAATTCATAATTACTTTGGATTGTATGGAAATCGAGCAATCGGTGATAATGTTAACATTGATTCTTGAAACAATACCAAAATTTGGATATACATATTGTAACATACCGGGGTTTCGGCTATTTTTTAACAAAAATTAAAAAAAAAAAAAACAATAAATGTTGACGTTTGTCGAAATTCACATGCTGGCAGTTTTTTGCCGTGTATCGTTTACTGTTTTTATATCAACGTATAACGATTACGCCATGGACAACTCTCCCTTCGTTTTTATAAATATACAATTCACACACACTCATGACATATCTCATCCTACGATCGTTCCTCCATTAAAACAAAATTCTAAATTACCGTTCTATTAAAATCTTCATAATCTTCTTTCCGCATGCAATTAACCTAAACCTCACCTATATACCTATTAGCATGTTTCTGGAAAACCACGTTTCATGATAACCCTCAATCGTCCACGCGTTCTTGCATCGAACGCATCTCCAATGAGTCGATTATAGTTATGATACTTCTAGAGATTGGTCACGCGCGGGGAACATCGACAAGTTTCGTTTTACATTTTGTATTTATCTAAGTTTCACAGTGGCTTTCATCCAATAGAACTTTAATTGAATTTCAAATACAGGGTGGGCCAGAAAGACGTAAGGAAACTCTCTTGCGTTTGAAAGTTATGAGAGGGAGTTGCGCGGGTTCTCGGAAATTCAGTCACTATGGAACACTTCACCGGAGCGCAACGAGTATTTTGCATTAAACATAATTACAAAAATGGCGATTCGTGCACTGTTGTTCGGCGTTTGTTTCGACGTGAATTTGAATTACATGACATAAATCAGTGTCCGAGGGAAAGTGTGATTCGATAGTGGGTCAGAAAGTTCGAAGCTACTAGTTCGACTCTCAATCGGAAGCCTACGGAATGCCCAATATTAACAAGAACAGAATACATAATTCAACAAGTTAGAGATTCAGTTCAACGTAATCCTGGTCTATCGACTCGCAAGCAATCAGCAGAACTTGTCGTATCCAGAACATCTTTGCGTCGCATTTTGTCAAAAGATCTGAAATTACACCAATATAAAATTCATCTTGTGCAGAAATTACAGCCAAATGATTAAATTTTAAGACGAGTTTTTATCGGAACGCTTTCAGAGTTTCAACAATATTCTGCTTTTCGACGAAGCCCATTTTCACTTAAATGGACGAGTCAATAAACAGAATTGCCGTTACTGGTCTGCAGAGACACTACGTGCAAAACATCAAAATTCTCTGTATTCGCCGAAAGTAACCCTTTGGGCAGTCATATCAGTTCACGGAACCTATTTCTTTCAAAATCAACGGGGGCAATCTGTCACTGTAAATTCTGAACGATACATAACCATGTTAAGTGATTTTTTCTTTCCGCAACTGCAACAATTTGAAGCCTATAATCGTACGATATGGTTTCAACAAGGTGGCGCGACATGTCATACATCTCTTTGGCGGTCGTGAACCAGATGTTTGCTGGGAAACTGATATCTCGCCAAGGTAACATTGCATGGCCGCCTAGAAGTCCGGACCTAACAACAGCGGATTTTTTTTATGTGGGGATACCTGAAAAATAGAGTCTACTCCAATAACCCAGCCACGCTTAATTAGTGAAAGACCAACATCCGAAAAGAAATAGCAGCTATTCCCCGCGCAATGTGCCAGCGAGTTTCTACCAATTTGAGATCTCGATTCGAGGAATGTTTGCAGCGCGATGGCGCACACCTCGATGATGTTCTTTTTAAGAAATGAATTTCCAAGATGTATAATTAAAATAAAATAAAAAATTGTATGTGGATTATATTTATTTTTTTAATATTATTTTTTTAAATTCGCTAAACTTTCTGGCCCACCCTATAAGTTTTGAGTAATTAATCGAACTTTGTTTAATGTGTTACCTTTGGATTTTCAACAATACAATAATTCAACCGATGATCGACTTCAGCAAAGTCTTCATTGCAGCCAAACTCCAAGATTCCTACCGAACAATAACTTCACAGGTGTCTTCCTTGAAAACTTTCGTAGCTGCATTTCCACCGGACTTGCCCCAACTATCTGCTCCTCTCCGCTCTTCATGGAAACATCATCGCTACATATTTTGTCTGAGATCATTATTTCTGTTGGTTCTTTTAACAGTCGTTTTCATTTCCATTATCTCGACTTATTTTAGTTAAATTTCTCCGTGTAGAAATCAAGCGTCCAAATACCTCTGAATTATTAACATAGTCCAATACATCTTTCAATGATCTCCACATTTTTAAACCATACATTATTATGCAGCAGTTATGTCTATTTGTATACAAGATCTCCAGCACCCACTCCTCTTATTTTCTTTAGAGTGTCCTCAAATTATCTCTTCTTTTCTTACCGGGCATCTTTGTGCCTTCTTGAATATCCACACATGACACATATTGATACACACCAGAATTCAAATTATTTCTAGCATAACGGAAAGCAGGGGCGGTTACTTCGTAAACGTTGATGTGCTGTAGAGCTATCAAAAAAGAACTGAAAAAATGATAATAATATAATTTAAGTAAATAATTTGTGTCGATGCGGTTCAGCGATATAACCAGTGGACTGCCTACCTGCTTGTTCAATTCATATTCTAGTGATATAATCAGTGAATTGCTCTGTCTTAGAATTTTATTCAAGCAAAAAAGAGCAGCACTTGATAAGAAATCATCATGATTGTTCCCTTTTATTACAAAACATAATAAACTTTAAGTCTGCATAAACACAGCATAAAAATAAAAAAAAAATAAACAACACATGACGACATGACGTATATATTGGTTGGAGAAACTGTTTCACCATTCTACCAACGTAATTCTTTGTCCATTCAAAATGCAGAACAGAAAATCTGTGCCGTAATATTTCATAGCCTAGATTTAAAATAGAATCATTTATTTTCTGTTGGTGGTAAGTATTTCTGGCTCTATATAGGGAAGACAGATAGCGTGCGATGTCAGCCTTATTTTGAATATTCATTGTTTCTATTAAATCCAGCTTACAAAAGTTATATGGACTGCATTTGACGTGAAGGATACGCTGGAGTGAATATGTATTGATGCCATTCTGTTGAATTATTGCTTTCTATTCAAAATTTTTATTATTCATTAGAAGTCGGTTCAGTTTTGTTTTCTAGATATATCGAGTTTAATTCACGTTATATTTGATAGAAAAATCATTAGGTGTAAAGGTGTGAAGTTATTATCTAAAAAAAGTGATTGTTTAAAGTTCAATCTGTGAGACTGATATAACTTATTCCCCAAGAACACAAATGTGTCTGCTGTGATATTAGAAGTGTTAAACATAAGAAGAATTATGTCTTAACATAAATTTTTGGCAAAATCATGACCCGAATAATGACCACATTGCTTTTCAAACTATCGAGGCTCTTCTAGAATCTGGCGTTTTGCAGTGACCATCCCGGTAACTATTTTAATGCTGTCCAAGATGTATGGGATATGATAAAAAACTCTGGTTTAGTTTATACGGGAAGTCTAAGTTACTTGGAAGTAGGTACCATGAGAAGACATCGATGCGACGTATTTATTTCATCGATGTCTATGCGTATACAGAAATTATTTGGCTATGGGGCTGCCAAAAATATTATTATTTTTTTATGAGTACGTGTTAGTGAAATTTTATGTGAATGTCATCATACTCTTCATGTAAATCTATCAAATAATAAGTTATATTGGCACTGAATATATAATATATGCTTAGGACGAGTAGGGAAAGCTAACCATTCTCGAATAATACTTTTATTTTAGAAAGGTAAATTTAGTAGATTTGAAGATTGGGTTATTTTAATTACTATAAACGCGTGGCCATAAATAACGCATCACCTTTATTTCAATATTAAAACCTTTTTGTTAATCTTTTGGGTTTCTTTTTTTTCCTATCACAAAAAGTTAATGTGTCTTAAATGTTACCGATAAAATGTAGCAAAATTTCTTATCAGCAAGTAGCTGTTTTTGTGGTTTTTTAAAATTTTAATTTTATGCATATCTCAATGTTTCTTTGTGTTAAAATCGAAACTAGTTAAACAAAAAACGAATAGAGTTAAGTAAACGCGAAGCTGAAAGAAAACCCCAGTTAGTTGGACTTCAGAATGCTGGTCTACTCAGCAGAAGAGCCCTCCAGGTACATTTGCTAACCAAGCAGCATCGTGTTGCTAGAATAAGATTTGAAGCCAACATTTAGATTGGAATTTAGAAAATTGGTGCCAAGTTTTATTTACTGATGAGACAAGAATCAGTCTAAGAGGTCTAGATGGACGTAATCAAATTCGAAGACGGCTAGGAGAAAGATTTGTGCAGTTTTTTTATCATTCCCAGGGAGCCGTTCCAAGGAGGGTCTATCATGTTTTGGGGAGGAATTTGTTCTGATGCCCGCACAGAATTAGTGTCACTTCCTAGACCCGCCCTTAACGCACCAAGATACATAACTGACATTCTTGGAAATCACGTTGTTCCGTTTGAGCCATTTATTGGTGATTTTCGTTTAATGCATGATAATGCTAGACCACACGTTGCGGCAGATGTTCTGAATTACCTAAACGAAGTTGGAATTCATATCTGGCTGTACTGGCCACCAAGAAATCCAGATATGAATCCTATCGAGCATGTCTGGAACATTTTAAAACGCCGCATTCGTCGTCGAAATCCATCTCCACAAAATTTAAATGAGCGTGAGCAAGCGGCAATAGAGGAATGGGAGAACATACGTAAAGAAGTGATACAGCACATACAGCAACAATTACATCCAGAGGCATAAATACTCGCTACTAGCGTATAGGAACATTATTGTTTAGAAGCTTTAAAGCAATATTAATTTAAATTTATTAAACAAAAAAATATTTTCAGAAATCGGGGTGGTGCGTTATTTTTACCAACGACTTATTTATTTATAATATATATATATATATATATATATATATATATATATATATATATATATATATATATATTTATCGCTTAGTTCCAATTGTCATGTTGAATGTTGAAATCAACATTGTACATACTGTACACACCACCTATCAAAACTGTTACTGTTTGGATGGAAAATTCCATATGTGATAGACATAAACAACGTCACGCAAAACAACCCATGAAATGTAGTTTGCACTAGATCTTATGTACCACAATTGCAAGGTTTTAAGGATAAAATCAAATCGACCGATGAGGCGTTCCAAATTTAATGAACATTTGAAGAAAAGTAGTGAATATGGTTTTGATAGAAAGTGGACAACACAGCTACATACTTTTAGTAAAAGTATAAAACATAAGAAAAGCTCATGTTTAGTAGGTTAGATGAGTAAAAGTAGACACCAGGATCTCATATATAAAAAGCAGTATTAAGACTATGTACAGAGGAAGAAACCTCTTTTAAATAATCCGATATAATTTAATTTTCTCATTCACACAAGGCTAACACGTACGGCATTATATGATTGGTTCACTCAATCTGCATTGTTCATTGATATTTTTACCATCGAGATAATTGACTTTAGCTTTAAACTTGGTCATTAATAGATAGTTTGGCTATTCAAAACATATATTTTTGTCTTCTATTGCTTTACTTTTTTTCCATATGTCTTAATAGGAACGGATTTTGATATAACTTAAACTGACCTTAACGAGTACTACTAAAAAATCCATTTCTTGTCATTCCACATATAGAAAAAAGCTTTTGGCAACAGTGTACTTACAGTTTGTTTGAAATTATAAATATTTACAGATGATCAGAACTCATGGAATGTTTTGATAAAAAAAACTTGAATAAATAAACACAAACTTCTCATATTTTTCTATCAATAATAACCCTGACTTGCTTTGAGATGCTCTACAAATGTTATTCGTGGGCATGACCCAAAGAATTTTTATTTTCCATATTTCCATTTCCATCAAGAGACAGACAAACATGATTCAATTCAGTAATCAAAAGGTTTCAGAAGTAGATACTCTCCTTTCAGTAAAAGATAATATTTTTTTTTAGTGAACCAAAGAGACTAAAATGCTTTCTACTTACCTTAGATAATTTATTTTTGACATACATTATTTGAGGAAATGATTATCCTATTGACGATTTTTTATTTTATTATAATAACATATAATATTAACAATACGTTATCATTTTGATAGTATCATAGATGATAATAAGATATTAACAAGCTATCATTTTAAATATACCAGATGATTCATGAATAAGGCAAATACAAAGAGAAATGGAGCTTCATGTACAATTTATTTTTATTTTTTGTGAGCGATAAAATTCTTCTCGGCTCTCTATTGAAAGAATTCCAAGATCTAATGCTTGACTATAGAAAACTTAAAATACTCCTCAGGTTCTACAAGCAATCGTCTCTATAGTATCTTCTCAGTAAGTTTGTTTATTTTGGAGTAAATAGGGTACAATATATATTTTGCTAATATAAAAGGAACAAAAAGACGTTTATTAAATGTTAAATTCTTAACAATTGTTGTTCAATCTTATTGTCATTCTGCATGTAGTATCTTCTGATCAATCCTTAGCAGCGTTGTGATGGGAATAATATTCCATTTTTGTATGTAATAATGTATCATGTTGGTCAAAATTCCAAAATTTGTACAAGCACTAATTTTTGCATAACAAAATCGGCTGAAGTGAGCTGGGATTAACAGTTATTCTCATTATTTTTCATTTCAATTTCTTATACTCAATCTTCTACTTATTTCTAATTCCACACAAACTTCCAAAATAGATCGAAATCTGATTTTTCACTTTCATAGTAACTACGAGCATATTTCAGTAACTGCTGTCAAACTTATTTAGTTGGTAATAGCATTACACTAATAGACGGACTCCAGCGATTTTTGAAGGCATGGCAGGAGGTCTTTGATTCGAGCCTCCGACAGCACCCTTGGCACAGGATATTCTTAATCGATTCAAGATACGTTACGACGTTTTAGATTTTTGGAGCAGGTAAAAGGCCGCATTATATATTTTATGCAGCACCAAATTGTTGGTTCTGTTCAGGTGGATCGAACTCCTTAAGGAACCCCGCAGTACTCAGAGAAGCAGATGAGCATATTTTCCACTTTTAATTTTTTAATGGGAGCTATTTGGTCTTGTTTCATTTGGTGATAACATCCGTTGACTCCGGTGTATCGGAGTCTTACTGAAAAAACCATTCATCAACCGTGATGCGACCGAGTAGAAAAGTATCACATCTGTCAGTCTGAAATATTCATTTTCGTTTGAAATTTATTTATTTTTCGGATTCATCATTGCATAGAACTTTTTGATCGCGAAAGCTTGAGTTAAAATCTGCCTGCCGGTTTTGTGGTGGATATTTATTGCTCTGGCTCTGTAAGCGTTCAATTGAAAAATACTTTGATTCCGACGCATTATTCGAGCTTTCGCTTATCTATTTTTATCTTTAGTACCACTAACAAACATTCAAAACACATAACTGAGAGAGAATTAATAGGTGCAGGCGACTGAAAAAAATGAATAGAGGAGGATTACTACATTATGAGGTAGAAGTTCATTTATACCAGCTTAGTACAAGCGCGACAAGAAGTCATCTTATTATTAATTATACTTAATGAACTTCTATGTCAGTTTTCTCACTTTTTTCTGTGATTCACACTAGCTTCACCTTGTTTCTTGCACCAGTCTGGATATTACGTTTGGATTCTTCAAAATCTCACCAAAGTCAGATAATATGAATTCAAATCAAATATTTTGAGTGTACTGCATAATTTTGTTTATGATCTATGACTATTTTCCTATTTTGATCACAAGGAGTGAAATGGACCAAGAACATTATTGATTACCAATACCTACTACTCTATCTCATTTGTTTCCCACTAATATAAAAGCTGTGAAAAGAATGTAAATGATCTCTAGCCGTAATGGATTAAATTTCAATAGAAAGTATTGAAAATAAATGAATCAAGTAGAATGATTTTTGTATTTGGTCTGACATCGCTGTTGGTGAATGTATTCTCAAAAGCAAATGCGAATTACATATATACAGAGATAAAAAAATAATTCTTAACATCACGTGTTATCCTCAGCCGAACACAACTCTTTTATATTGGATGTAATATTTCTTTTCTGTGAATTATTTTTATTCCGAAATGTTTTTATGCGATCAAAGATTGATGAGATAGCTATTTCTCACATCAAAGGAAGTTACTCGGATATTTCTGAACCACCTTTGTCTTTGATGTTTTTTCAAATTGTTCTCGTGGCCTTTCAACTTTTTCCATTATCTCCCAAGAGATTATGGAACAAAGCAAAAAGCCATGATGTTATCACGAAGTAAATAAATTCGAAAGTTTATGCTCTATCCTTGATATGAAACGATTAATCACTCGTATGTTTTTTATTGTAATATATCAATTTGAAAAATCGAATGAATTCGAGAAAACTGAAATGTTTCAGTTATTGTCATATTAGGAAATTACGGTTGAAAAAATAACTGCCCGAAACTGTACGATTCATCGTTTTGGATCACTTTGTTTATATTCGTAATATCTTTTTGCAGATCATACGGTCTCCCATCGATGACGAATATTTGAGATGTTAGCCAAATCAATTATCGATACTAGGCTTATAATCACTATCAATGTTGATATCTTTGTTGATTTTTATAATGGTTCCTTAAAAACTTAAATCATCATATCCAACCTTGTATCCTATTGGTTATTTGTGATTGTGACTAGCCACACATAAGGGTTTAGAGAAGGGAAAAAAGAGAAGGAAACCGTACAAAATGGAAAATCACCAAGCTTTCAATAGATTAACAGATTATGCTTGAATTATATCTTTTTGTTGCTACATTGCCTTCATTTTGATATAAAAACGTTTGAAGAATATTAAAAGCAAAGAACACAGTCGGTGCGGTCCCCAGAGAGTTCAGAAATATCTTGTTTAAGTACAAATTATTCTATATATCTGGTGAGTAAATCTCCAGCATAATAATAATATAATATAAGAAAAAAACTGTATATGAAACAAATAAAAATAATTATTAAAATCGATAATCCATATAGTGCGAAATATCGACAAATAAAGCGCCAAACAAATACCGCTTACCAAGACAAAAGAAACTGATAAAAATATAGAAACGGACTGAATCCAGATAGAATAGAAAAATGAAGGCACAGTAGCGTAGTGAGAGTTCTGTCAGCCCGGGTAAGGTCTAATAAACATGAAGCAACTGAAAAGAAACTAAACTCAATTGTGTCCAAAAACTGACCGACGACTCAAAAGTACTTAGTTCATTTTTGTTCATAAAAAATTGAGGTAATTAACATTTTCAACAATTTTGAGCTTTTCAGACTTTTTTTAATAAATAATTGTATTAAAACAACATTTTCAGTTCCTTATCAGGAGCTATTTTACATCCCGTTTCCAATAAATAATTTACCTCAAAGTCGAACAACAATTCAGTCCAAACTTCTTTTGCAAATGTACAAATTATCCTAATTGTTCATCTTTGAAGTAATGCTCTCACATTTGTAGCGCGGCCTCTAAGCATACCTTGAGGATGCTCGACTCAATATCAAAGAGAGCAACTCAACTTATAGGCGATCTAGACTTGACCAGAAACTTGGACAGCTTAGAACATAGAAGAAAGGTTGCTGACCTAACCTGATTCACCGATACTACTACAGCAGATGTGGCTCATGAACAGCGAATTTGCCTGCTGTTCTCTGTGCTTGCTTTTTACATAAAAACCAACAAATATAGTTCCAAGAAACAGAAAAATGTAAATAAATGAAGACAGAAATTTTACTAGAACGCATTACTAATCATTTGAAGAGGAAAAATCGTGTTGTGATCAGATTGAAAGCAAAATAACCTCCGTCCATTGAAACCTTTGAGAGGCGAGTGATTCAAGTTGCCAGTTAATTAACAGTTCAAGTTTCTTTAAACCAGTTGCCAGCGCATTGCCGACTGGTTGGCAACCAGTTGCGCCGTGTATTCTTACGCATTCAAATACAAATGTTGTTACTCATTGTAAACTGGTTAGTGATTTTGAGTTGATCCATGTGTATTTTACCAAAGATTTGAGGACGCGGAACTCTTTAAAGTTCGTTAAGTAGAGAAACAAGAAAATCAAAAGCTTAATCAAATATTAGCCGAACAAGAAGAAAGCCTGGAAAATGGAGAACGAGAAATGAGGCCCTATCTTACAATAATTCAAGGAATCGAAAATGGAGAAAATAAGAGCCAACGAGAAATAAAGAAAAAGTTTCAAATAATAATGAGAAACATATAGGTAGAGGTAGATCTGGATGCTGATTTAGTAGATTGCAAGAAAATAAAAGCATTTAAAACAAATAAAAAAAGACCAGTGGTTGAAATACAGTTAAAATCAAAGAATGGAACAAAAAATAGAAATTATGAAGCAAACTAAAAAAACTGGAATGTACAATATATGGAATAATGAAGAATACCAGTAAAGAATGAAAATAGAAAGAAAGAAAGTTGTTATACGAGGTGAAATAAGCCAAAGAACAAGGACACAACGCAACACTCAAATTTAACATATTAATTGTAAATGAAAACATTTATAGAGCAGAGGCATATATAAAGAAGGGAAGAAAATGAGGACAAGAAACGTGCAGCAAGCGATCTTTAAACAGAAAATAGAAGGGGGAATAGACAGAAGTCAAAAAACATGAAAGAAAAAAACATATAATGGAAGTCGAAAAGGTAATGAAAAAGTTGATGACTAAAGGTGAAAACAAGAAAAACAAGTGGATATAGTGAGAATGGCATCATGGAATGTGAGGGCAAAGCTGGCAATTGGAAAATTGGTTGGCAATTGGCAATTGGAGGAAATTCCATAAGAAATGTTGGAATATAAAATAGACCTATAGGAATTCCAAAAATACGAAGAAAGGGATAAGGACAAATAAATAAGGAGAAATATACTTTGTTTTATGACGGAGACGACAAACAAGGAAAGAAAGGTCCGGTTTTATGAGCAAAAGTATTTGAGGAATATAGTAGAATTTGAAGCTACAAGTGGGAGAATATTGAGGCTGAGAATAAAAAATAGTATAGCAAATATAAAAATCAATAATGTCTACGCACGGCCAGAGGTAGCCAAAGACGAAGACAAAGACGAATTCTATGAAAACCTGGTTAAGGTAAGCGAGGACGCCAAAGGATATGATACATTATAGGGGATATATAGGAGATAAAATCATAATGAGAATAAGCCGAGCAACCAAATTAAGAGCAGAACTGCGTTAAAATCAGTAGTTACATATGTCGCTGAAACTATGATGCTAACAAATATGGACAAAACAGCTAAGGATATTAGAGATGAGAATAATAAGGTGAATTCATGGACCAGTGAAAGTTGAGAATAATGAGTAAAAAGGACTATGAAATTGGGAAGATATTAGAAAATGAGGATAAACTCATAGTTCAACTGAAAGGAATACGACGGTGCGGACACATTAAAATAGTGGAAAAACGGTAGAGTAGGAGGAAAATTATAGAATGGAGACGTAAGTAGAAAAGATGGCCTGAAAGATCAAAAAATAGATGGGGAGATCAGATTGTACAAGATATGCAAAGTCTAGTAGTACGTGACTGGAATATACAGGATAGAAAGAAATGGAGAACAATAGTCGATACTTCAAAAACATGTGTTAAGTTGTAAGTGAGTACTGAACTTCACTTATTTTTAGAGTACTCAAGTACTTCTAGTATTTTGAAAACAGACATGTATAAAAACGAGTATAATTTACAGCTTATCAAACTCAAATCGTCAATTGATACTTACGATGCTGTTTCTATTAATACTATCTGTAGTTGTAGGCCAAGGACTCCAAATAAAAAGCATTAGATCATTTCGTAATGTAATAATATAATATTTATATCAACAATTTAATTTCATTTATTGTCAGGGAAAAATATCAATATTTGTACATTCTCCGTACACCCCAATAAATATCCTATCGATTGCTTGATACCTCATTTCCAATTCTGTTTGGAAACTGAACGAACAATCATATAAATGATACATCATGTTCCTCACGTCGAATGTTTTTTATATTTAAGAGAATAAGGAATATATGGGAATCATTGGTCAAAATGGTATTTCTGAAGTTCATCAAAAATCTCTATGCTAGACCAGTTATATTGCCTGAAAAAGGTCACAATTGTGACAATAACAATGGGAATATACTTTCAAAGTGAAATACGCGAGGAATTATCCGTTGGTCACTTCAAATGTCTAATAATCAATTTTATAATTTAAATTATCAATAAAGTGGCTATTTCTGTTAAATATGAGTATCTCAGTTGAGGGCATCCCAGAATATATCAATAGATGTGAATATCCATGTCTTTTAACAATTGTAATCAAGCTCTTTCATTTGTTATTTCATATTTTTCTTTAATATTTATTCATGTAATTAGTGAATGAAACGTTTGCCATGAGCATCCTGACACTGCCTTGTTCTTGAGTGATATGATTACGAAAAATCTTTATTGAAAATTCATATACTCAAAGACAATGGGAAATACCTTGACTCCGAAACCTTGAGGGTTAAAAGACCGTACACGGGTCAGTTATGCAGATGGTCTAGTTCAAGGGGACTGATCACATTCTGATGAAATATTTTGTAGACCACATATTTTAGTATCGACCATGCTCACTTTCTACTGCTAAAGCTAAGCTTTCACATAGTAAGCAATCACATAAAAATACTATCTATTTATTGTATGGAAATTCACGCGTCCACTTGATAATTAAATCAAAATTGAAATTTTTTATTTTGTTACTAATATATTTTCATCATTTTGTATAATTATATAGAAACTCGGAATGAAGTGGAGTTGGCAGTCCGATAACCAGTATTTGCAAATACGATAACTGACCATGATCAGAACATATTGTGAAAAATTCATGCATTCGATGCGGCCATGTTGGGTTAAAAATTTCAGAGGACATAAATCACTAGAAGCTGGTTGTAGATAGGAGCTTATTATGAGAATAAAGCACTAAGTGACTACAATAAAAATAAAAATCTTCTCCTAAGCCAAAAAATTCGTCCAGCATTATTGTTAGCCCTTAATTTAATTATTTATAATGTTTGTGATTAGAATATAGTTGTCTAGCTTTGTACAAAAATACTGTTAAGATTTGTTACCAATTGTTGTTTGTAGAAATATAATACAAAGTAACAAATCTTTGAGCCTTTCACTGGAAGAAAAAAAGTTTTGTTAATGAGTATTCCCTACCCTGATATTGATAAAAGATTTTAAACGAAAAAGTATGCTTGGATTAGATTTTGCATTACATCTTGTCTCAATATATTCCGGAGATCTTTCAAATTAATAGAGTTGGGCATATCTCTTTGTAAACGTATCATTTCATTTCGAATATGTTTCATTTGACTTAAAAATATACTGTGAGCGGGTAAAATAAATATTGTGATCTGAACTTCATGGGAATAACCTCAATAATAACCTTAAACAGTACAAACTGATCAGGGCCCTATTTAGGATAAATATTCGGCTCCTCATGCCATACCTGATCATCCAATAAGTAGAAATATTTCTGTAATACTCTCTTGAGTGTATCTCTTGCCGTGACGTCGGCAAACTCTGAGCCTGTATGACAAAATTGCGATTGATTGAAAAACAATCCCTTATTGCCCAAGATAATTGTTCAAAAGCCAAATAAAACCTTACAATGGTGTTCAAGGGAAAGCGGCGATACAGTAAATCTAGTTTGAAAGGGTAATTAAGCTGCAATCGCTTTATAACGGTATACCCACTTCCTTTGAGATGATTTGAAGGTAAATTGCAGTTTTCTAAGGCACTATAAATGAGTTTATTATCATCTTTAGTTTTTTTACTGATTTCTGATTTCGATTCAGATCTTTAAATACGTTTGATAGTCTCTTTATACCGCTAAAGTACACCATGACTTATACCAAAGACCGTAGTCAGCTATTTCGATCGCATAGATAACATTATAATGTAATACACCAATAATTTAAACTAGACCTAAAAAAAAAACAAAAATTATGGTGGTTTATAATACTTTGGAAGAGGCCCATTTTCAATCCTTAGCAGAACAACAAAAACGACAAAATATTTATTATACATGCTGACAAACCAAATTGTAGAATACGAAAATTTCTCGAAAAAACTAAAATAATTCCAAAATTGTCATGAGACAGTAGAATTCATTCGTGATTTATAAAGCTTGAATTATTATTATACAATTCATAGGTTTTATGAGTGATTGAAACGATTGAGTTTTGATAAAGAACCGAAAATGAATAGCTGTTGTCAATATGTCATTTCCAAAAATAATTTTGTATTGAAACTATAAATTTAAAAAAGTTAAAATAATCAGTAGAGATAAAATTAGAACGTATAACTAGGAAATAGAATTAATGAATGAACGGTATCTATAGTGTCTCTAATTTCATTGTTAGAGAGAAATTTATTATTTTTGACATACTTTCTAGAGTTTCAAAACCATCCAGCAACTGGATTATCAGTTTGACTGGACTTTTTGTTCAACGTGACTGATGTTCGAAACTAACCAGACATTGGCACTATGAGAAATGCACCGCGTTATACATTCTGAATTAAAATATTTCCACTCAGGAGCAAGGCAAAGGTTGTAGAATTATTTTTGGGTTACGTTATCTAGCTTGTTATACAGTTTTTGAGATTATTAGTTATTTATGGCATTTCTCTATCTTATTCACGAATCTCTTTCTAACTATTCCGATAAAAAGAACTTTTTTACCGATATCAATTAGTTAATATTAACAAAAACTCTTAACTTATTGAAGAAAGATGAGAAACATTTTTCTGATTTTAACTCATTTTTCTCAATAATACCTAGAATTTCTTTCGTTCTGGCACAGCTTTATTTTTTATATATAAAAAAATTATGTACATTTTTAATTTTGAATGATTTGAAACAACTAGCTGTTATATTGTTCCTTATTCCTAAATTATTAACATTAATGTACACTACACAATCTCAAATATCATTTAGTTTCAAGTGAGAGAGCAACGACGATGAATTCGTGTGTGATCGAAACAAAAGTTTCATGTAATTTCGCTTTCGATACTTGTATGTTCTCATTCAAAGCAATTCAGTGAGCAGTGCGAACACATGTAGCAATAATATAGTAGAAGTGCACAATGATATTTGCTGAAACCATCTGAAACAAGAACACCAAGAGAAATTCCAATCAGGATTGGAATCGTCTTTGTTTTGTTTCTTGAACCAATTCACGTATAGTAACACAAGTAATTTGTTCGTTTTATATTCCATGTGAGTGATTTATTGAAATATTTGGAATATCTTTGCTTTACTGCTTTATTTTGAGCTACTTTTCTGTATGGTGTGAATAGAAATGCATTTATAGAATATACTGTTGTAGTAGTAAACTTTTAGTCACTTAACATTTTAAGGGAGATGACCTCATGTTTAAAGATAATCAAATAGTTTCGTGCATGTAATCTAGTCAAATTACTCACCCATTTTACATTGAAGTATTTTCTAAGAAATTGTGACGAAATTGTGGTGGCGTTGATCAGCAAAGATGCACAAAATTAAGCGTTGAAGTACGTGGTCTGACCTAGAGATGGCAGTAGTTACTTGAAAAAAGCCACTATATCAGAAAGTACACCATCTATAGAGAGATGTCATGTTTGAAGATCCCACTTTGTTTAGTATTTGTTTGGCAGATATCAATAGTGAACGTTTTCAGTGAATTTGTAAACATGGAGAAAATTACTCATCATTATGTGATACAATAATTTTATTTGAAAATCAGCCCAACAATATAGAAGCTGAGCTAGATTCTACTTTGAGTGACACTGCTTCTTAGTTATCAACATTAAAATATTGGGTAGCAGAACCAGAAATGCTGAAAAGAATCCACGAAGCGGTACTGGATGATCGTCGACTCAAAGTGTACGAGCTAGCAGACATATTAGGCATTACAAAAAGTTCGGTACATCGTATATTAACTGAAAATTTCGACATTCGCAAAATGGATACCGCGTTTGCTCATAATGGAATGAAACAGCGTCGTGAAGATGATTCTATAGAGTATTTGGCAATGTTTTACAGAAATAAAGCCGAATTTTTGCGCCTTCATACAAGAAACAAAAGAACAATAAACTGAAAAGGAAGACCCGGCTCCATAAAAAGCAAAGACCGTTTCATCTACAAGCAAGGTCATGGCTTTGGTTTTTTGGGATGCGCGCTATCTTAAAAAAGGAAAAACTATCAACGATGAGTATTATGCCAGTTTTTCATAATTATATTCTTCGGTGTCCTTCTCTTATCCCAATAAAAATTGTTATAAGCAAATTTGACTGGATATATTTTGAAATAGAGCTTAGTTTTTATATGTGTTATAACATCTGAATTTTTGTCCAGATTTATTCTCCCTACTCGTTATCTCTTTGTTTGTTTCCAACAGTATTCCGGCTTCTTTCCTTATTGTAATGCAGTAGCTAGGTTAGCAAAGGATAAAACTAAGCCATATACATTTACACCAAAATAAACGGCAGTATATCCATCTGCAACCATCCCGGCTTTCTTCAAATGCAGTTCTTATTTCTACTATACTTAAATCTAAGTTGTTTTTATTTTATGATTACTTTGGATTTTTGGATTTTAGAATAGTTATTCTGGGTATAGTTTATCTACTTTCTTATCGTTGTTTTTTCATTTCGTGTCATTAATTATTTATTAAAGTCACGTTCATTTTTTATATGTTTCCAGCTTTTTTACATTTTTAATATATATGAATTTTGTTTTTCTAAAAATTCGGTGGCCAGTTTGATATTCACTGTTCATCCCAATTGTGTTACGGCTGTATAACTGATGCCGAATATCATTTCCTTCAGGCATGAATACCAAGGTTGTCAAGGTTATAAGTAATAATAAGTTACCAAATAATTTTCTGTTTAAACTCCGTTCGACAATTATTTCTTTTACTTATTATACCGTCCTTTGTATTGTTCTCTTTATACAGTGTTCGTATTAAATTTCATACAATTGACTGCTTGAAAGCCGCAATAATCCAATAAGCGTCCAATAAAGTACGTCATCATCATCAATTCCAATGAATGCTCACATCAATCTCAGAATGAATCACTTCTTACATAATAGATTAAATGTGAAAATCTTGAATTTAATCTGGGAATCTCACAAGAGTCCCGTATCGATTCAACGAAAACCGGAAAATAAAGAATTGATCCTCAGACTTATCAACCTTTTTATGACGTCTGATACATGGCTGGTTGAGATTGCTTCTACTGATTTCTAAGAACATCTGCGTTTCCAATCATCGTAATCAGTCTGCCGTGACGAGTCATCAATCTGAACCGCAAGAGGGCGAATTCTGATTTCAACGGCATTTATAACTCGTATAATTGCATAGGGAAATAATACTATATTAAATTCAAATAAACAAAGGAATTGAAAAAGGATTTCACAAAATGTTGTGTAAATTTCAATCATAACGCACGGTTTTGATCTTTGACTCACAATACCGATATTCCAGCGTCCAAAAATGAGATGAAGTTTATATAAATGATAAAATTCGTAAACCGACACATCTAAGTGATATAATGTGACAACTGAACTTTAAGAATCGAAGTCTAACAAACTAAAAATAAAATTAGTCAGTAGATGAAAACAACTAGATTCTAGCGCTACAGATTCTGGCGCTTGTAGTAGAGTGACTGTAATTATAACTTAGTCAATTTAGCGTCCCGATGACATCGAAATGCTGCCTATTTTTGTTCATCGGGATATTTGTTCAGTATAGCTCTAATGTGCAAAATGAGAAACAAACTTGCAGCTTTTCTGTTAATACTGATGATTTGATATGAAAAATCCGAAACGACAGACGTTATACGATTTCATTAAGAGTTTCCTCAAGTTTTTCTTTTGGTACAGAATTTTGTAGAAATATTGAAAATATCGGGAGTTTTGTTCTTGTTTAGTACCGAAAATTTACAAAACTAAGCGGTTGGGATAATATTTTAACCTTCCTTCTTATCATTTTTTCATTAAGCCAGTTTGTGGCATAGCTGGTTCAGCTTAAACCAGAATCGAAATATTGCTCAGGAGAGTCAAGTTTCAACAAACATTATCGGCACGATTTATCCGGTCATTTGAAAAAACACCTAAGCGTTGAGAGCTCTAAAATTGGAATACAATATTTTCACCTCATTTGTTATCTTCATTGAAGACATTATTTCTTTGTACATCTATCGTGTAAGGGGCAAAAGGGAAATGCCAGCCCAAATGCCAACCTCATCTGCTTGCGTGAAAACCAAGTTTAACGAAGCTCTGACGACCAAAAGACTACCGGCATAAGCAGTCCCCACTTCCTGGTCAACAGTTTCTGGTAGCGAAGCCACCAAACAGAAGGGCAGTCTTCTGTCGTTGGGCTGAGAAATCAACTCAGAAGGCAGATAAAGTGCCTTGAGTAGTGAATGGCATAAAGATGAATGGGCAATTTGAAATTCACTTCAAAATAAAATAGTGATATTCCCTGTAATATCGTAATGGCTGAAGTCAGAACTAAATATGATTCCAATTGGATTTCCAGGAATAGAGTTGTGAGTGGAAAGAAGAATGCAAATGATATAAATAATACTCTCCTATAGAGATCTATGAGGAAAGAAGTGGAATCATTTTACAAAGACATCGATGAGGTCATGAGGCTAACCAAGAATAAATACGTCGCTATATACACCGACACGGTCCATGTAACAAAGAACCTTGTAAGAGTCATCTTAAGCATGGGAGTAAAACACATCGAGAAGATTGCATCACTGACGAAGAAAGAGGAATTAAGAAGAAACCTTAAAAATACAGATAGACAGAAATATAAGGAAATATAAAAAGACAGTTAATACTAGTGTCGTCAAGCCAAAGAGAAATGCTGAGAATCTGCACAAACTGTATGATTCATAGAGTGTGGATAAAAATATAAGAGTTTACGCAATCTTGTTGGAAACATACATTCTTACAGACGATAAACGAAATATAGTATTAGATTTCAAAGATCAAGTAATTCTATAGGAAAAATATAAAAAAAACTTTTTTAGCGAATAAAGAGAAGAAATAAATAGTAATACTGAAATGAAGGAGGAAGTAAAAGCAGCAATAACATCAGCTAACGATGGAAAAGCTGCTGACTACAAAGTCAAAATAGCTTTGATGGTAACCAACTTTCGAAATGGGAATGGTACATCTATTTTCTTTCAAATATATACATATTCTCCGTTATTAATCAAATTAATTATATAGAAGTCTGTGTTATATATTAATTAAGGTTTCTTCTTGCAGATCTGTAATCATTGAAAAACATCCACCGCGAAGACATCAGTATTATTAGAACAGAACAAAAGCACAAAATGTAAATGACGGCTTCTGAGTTAATTTTTATTTTATTAATTTCTACTTACCTTAAGTCTAAATCCAGGAAGCAATCATCTGGCGTTATGCCGTCAAAGGTTAATAGCGGTTACACCTCTCTTTTATTTGGTCTTACATTTTCTCAAAGCGATGGCAGAATAGGGAGAAGTTTCAAGATTAGATTTTTTCTGGTTTCTGTATAAGAATGAAATTGGATGGATGTGATGAAAGAGAGCGACTTTCACAACTCAAAACTTTCCTTATTGTGGTGATAAAGTGTTACTGAATATTTCAACAAGAGGAAGCGGGAAACATCTGAGAATTTTGAGTAGGCATTAAAACGTGAGAAAAATTGAGGTGAAATTACGTATATTTATTTAAAAAATGAACCACTATTGCCATGATGATATATTGATTTAATTAGTGTCCTCTAGGTCAATTATCTAGGCGCCCAAAGGGAATGGGTTATAATGAGATTAAGGCAGGCGGTCTATAATGAAGGATATTGGTTAATTTCATTTCGATATTCAGAATTAATTGCTATTATCCCTTGTTGATTAAAATTATGTTTGAATCGACGCAAGTTGTTCTTAATTGAGTTCCAATTGAGTTCGAATAACATGATAAAATTTTTATGAGTATTATTATTGAAAATTTAAATCACAGAAACAAAATTATAAGTAGAAAATCACCTAAATAACTGTGTATTATCAATTCTTATCGTTTATAACAACTTTTCTATTAAATACTGAGAAATCATAATCAATTTCATAAGGGTTATTGAGTAGATGTCACTTCTGAGCTTATAATTGTAAAACGCAATGTCAATTACGCCAATTCCTAGGATATGGAAACTATAACGATAACCTTCGGAATGATGCCATAGCATTGAGGCAAGTTGTTTGAATTAAATCACGAAAGGGTGACAGTTAAGTTCGTGGCAGGTCCTGAAAATAGTAACTACATGCTCGGCAAATAATTTCATATAAATTTTGTCGGTTTGTTTGTAAAATACGTCCTTGCCTTGGTACTTACCATAATTATTTACTTTACTTTTTTGTCTTCAAACAAAATTCGGAATGTTCCAATTTTCAGAAATTGAGTCTGGTTCAGGACTTTCTAAGAGTTACATCTAATTTTGCCAAAAAAAGTCCAAGAAATATATCAGGATCATAAGTATCGCTTTCGTCATTTTCGCAGAGACCTAATTCAAATATCCAAATTCAATATGCTTGTCTATATTCATACAATAAACATAATTTAAATGAGCCATAGCCACTATTTTTAATCTTAATAACACATATTAAAACTTATGTGTCATCACTGGCCCCTACTTCCATCCACGCGTTATCGTCACTAAACAGTGAGCATCTCTGGCAAAAATAACTTAAGTGAATTTTCATGCGTAACTTTTTCCCTACAAAAGTTTTGTATGTAATAATATTCGGCAATGATGTTTATTAATATTAAATGGAAAATAACCCCCATACTGCATAAAATTACACACAGAAGAAGGAGAAAACTAGAAACTGTTGTGAGAGCTCATCAACACTACAGCCCTTATGTAATAACTGCCCTTGAGTAAATCAAGATTACCTTCGTTTCAAGGAAAAATGGATTAAAGTTATTTTAAGCAATATTTTTCGTGTTGAAATATGTTTAAAATGAATTTTAACATTGCATTATAACAACTAACGTGAGCTTAAAAATAGACTGACAGCTAGCTTAATAGAAAGAACTAAACTGCTCTGAGAAACAAAAAATTTTCATCCATTACTACATAACGAAGAAAAACAAAATATTGCCGACTACTCAAACTATATAAATTCTCTTCCTATGTGTCGAATAGGATTGGTAACGTTATGAATATCTAAATATAAAATAATTATTCACTATTTGAATATATTTTTTGAAAACTCCAAATTTATGGTTATCGATGCAAACTCAGGTTTAACTCAAGCTTTCCTTTCTGTCTTATAGATCGTACTCCGTAATTTATCGTTTGCTCGCCATTTAAGTTATGAAAAATTCAGAGAAAAAGAAATTCAGCGGCAGATTTCCAGTAAAAGAGAAATGAATTCAAGCTTTCAATGCTTTTACGAGTCCATATTTTCAAACCAGTTTCTTGATTTATGCGAATATCTTCAATTTTGCTGTCTCAACAATCATATAATCGTATTAAGTGAACAGATTGACATTTAGCCGCTTACCGTTTAATAATGCATTTCTACAAATAGATAGAGGTAGTTTCACTTTATTGGAAAATTAATCAGTACGAACGGATTTCGATATTTGTCGTATAAATATAGATCGTACTAGTTTCAACAATATGTTATCTTTACTATTTTCCAATAACCTGAACCTGAAATAAATGATTCCATTTCAGATATAGTTGGACGAACGTTTTAGGATTTAAAATTTTTAACTTTGATTCGCTTGCAAACATTTGAGATGAGGATACAAAGAAAAATACTTTGCATCGAATATTAGATATATTTTAACACCATTCGATTTGAGAACATGTATTAACAGAAGAATATCATGAATGATTTATATACTGTTAATGCTGTATTAGGAGGTAAATAAAGTTTTAGTTAGTTCAAGATTTATTTTAGCCACTACACTTTAGTTACGATGTTTATCCCAATTCCCTTGCCAACATTTTTTTACTCCCAAGTCATCGCGTTGTTTTTTTGGATTGAACTCTTTCTATCTATTTCTTCAGAAGGTTGAAAGTGATCTTTTTTGTTGTTTCTCCAACTTGTTTATTCGTCTTTCTTAATATCTATTTAACTGTGACCTGTCAAATAAAGCAACCTTATTTGTTTTTGGCTTAAACTAGAGTTTAATCCATGGATTAAACTTCAGTTTTATCCGAGCAAAATGTGAGTCGACAATAATCATAACTCCGTAATATACCAGAATATAGAGGCTATACTTAATTAGGACTGTCGGGTGGCCAAATCTAATATCCTGAGAGACCAGTCAGTTTGGCCGGACCGAATGTCAAATCAGTCCATCAATGATCAGTTAAATAAAGTCAACAGTTGAATTTGAATCCTGGATAAACATGTATCAACATATTCAAATGTCCAAATAAATTTGAGTTACATGCACAAATATAAAAAAAAATTAAACAAAACTTCTTCTCTTTAAGTTGACCAGTAAAAAGTTATTTTTTGGTTGGCAAAATCATGCTTAAAAAGCTAAGTATTTTCCTTTATGCAGTTGTGTGAGAAACACGTAGTCTCTTGTGTTCTTTTGACCATTGCTGAAATATGAGGGAAAAAACCTTTTTAACTTTCGTGTGACAAATAATTATTGATTCTGGAAAACAATCTTGACTGCTCATCGAAAGAAAATAGATTACCATTTCTTCCTGCTTCTTGCAATCAAATCTCTTTGCTATTGTTATAAAAACTTTTAAGATTTTGTATTTGTTCAAGGTATTTTCTATCGTCAAATCGCTTTTTTGTGAAATAATACTCATAGTAAATATTTACCTTAAAAATGTGGACGTTCATAATATACTTTTTGAACATAGTCGCCTTATTAATTTTTTTCATATATAGTATTGATTATTCCAAATATCAGCCTTCACTGTATCTTTGATGTGATTTTTATTAACGGCCGAGAAATAACGAAAAGCTAAAAATAGTCTTCATTTAAGTCATCTTAAAAAATTCTCACAATGTTCTGGATATATTATACTTCTCCATATTTAGAAAAGATGTCTACCGCTGGAAAGAAACTTACATTTTTGAATCTCTGAGGTATTTGATTGGAATGAATTTGTTCTTCTGAGCTGATAATTTTGAAAATATGTGTAGCATAGACGATTTTTATCTAATTTTAATATGAATTTCTCGGCACCAATCCATTTTCATTCTGTCAAAAAAAATATTAGAAAACGAAAAAGTCGAAAGATAATATTTTGATACATATGACCCTTTTTTAATTTTCGTATTTTGATTTTGTTGAATTATACTGTCAGATGAAGGGACATATCAGAGATTTAAAGGAGTTTTGGAACAATTCCTTATATTATTATCACTTATTATCACATCATTGGAAGGATCAAACAAAGTACAGGAGGGTGTACGTATAAATGGGCTCTTTTTACCTCAATTTATTCGCGTTGTTCAATAGTTATTTTCTTCAAAATTATTCAATATACATCTAATAATACTATAGCAGAGAATACGCAATGAAACAAATACATAAAACTGAATTAAATATTTGGATTTGTGTATAATGAGAATAAAAAATTATATTCTTTAGAAAGTTTGTATACATCAATGCTCCTAATTTAGTAATTTTTGTGAAAATGTGGCTGTGTGTATAGTTTGAAATTACCAACGGCATTCGCTTTCTTCTTCCTATGTACGGAGCTCTTAAAAAAATAATCAATATCTTTTTTGGGTATATTACCAAGTTCAAATGTGACTTTGTTATCAGCTAGACCCTACAGACTGGGGTTGGAAGTTATAATGCATTATAACCCTAATATTTAATCACCTACAGTTGAGAACCCGTTTGATTTAAATGAGGCGATATATCACTATTGACGCAATTTACATGCACTCACAATGAAGATGAAGATGAAGAAGAAGAACCAGAAGAAGAAGAACAAGAAAAAGAACTAGAAAGTTACGACTCGGACGATTAAATTTCACAACTTTTTTTTCAATTTGAATCGCTGCTATCTTTTCAATCTTTAATAATTTCCATTATTTTAAATAGAAATAAAAGAAAAACGCGCTAAGTACACTACCTCATAGGTGGAAACGTGTGCATATTATGACGATTACAACTTTTTGAATCATTATATCTCAGAATCATTGGCTCGTAGGAAAAAGTATTTATACGTTTTTTTGTAGATAATTTCATGATCTACAATTTTTGTCTGAAGTAGTTTTATGAGAAAACTTACCGTTTTGCTGAAAATCGTGAAAAACTAATTTTTTTGACTTTTGAACTTGATTAAAATTTTTTCCATACACGTTAATGATGGGAAACTTTCAAATTATATTTTTAATCATATTTTAAACAATTTTACTGATTTTCTGCAATGTACATATTCACGAGGATCAATCTGAAATAAGCACGTTTATATTATTAATTCTACATCTAATTAATTCTACATCCTCTGCAATCGTTTCAAAACTTCAATAGGAATAATTTGATAATGATTTCTCGAAAATTAGATATTGAATTTTGAATATCATATTTCTGTGGAGTTATTGAGTATCACCCACACAATAAATTTAATCAATCAAGCACTAATAAATCACATTACATGAATATATTGTCGAGTTATGACCATTCTCTTGTCATTACATTTGCACAGCAATAACCTCCAACTAATTTATGGAGCTCATGGATCGATATTAAAAATCATAAATCATATGATTCGATGAAATTCAGTGGATTTTGGTGATAATTTCGTTATAAATATAGTTTGCTCGACAACTATATCAAAAATTACACAAAATCAGACGAAATAATGTTTGTAAACCTCTACCTCAACTACACCTATATAAAACAATCTATGCATTTTCGACTTGATTATTTGTCGTCTCAGTATGTTTTATATCAAATGGAAACGAATGTCTTGGAAGTGGTATCTTGAGTTTAAGAGAAACTAAGGTAACCGTTTATGGATATAGTGCTGTACGAGTTTTTTGCTCGTGATAGGAATGACTAGAAATAATGAAATCATTAGATACACTATTGAAATCTAAAATCCATACACATTTGTCTGAATCGCAGATAACTTGCAAAATTAGAATTAATATATACTCTGTCCATGGATGGGTGAGACAACCCTTACAAAGGATAAACATTTGTTATTTCTTAGAGTTCAGCCCTGCTGGGTTGAAGACTAAACTGGAAGATAATTTTGGTTTTTAAAAATTCAGTTTTTGAAAATTTTCAAAAATTTGTAACGCAGACTGTTCTGAAAGAACAAATTTGTATTCATTACAAAATTAATCTGTTGAAATAAACTGCATTATTAAACTTAAATTATGCTTAAATACAATGTTAACATAGGAGAAAAAAATTTGTGTGATTTGGTACTGAGGAAATGGTAAAAGATCAATAAATATGGTTATTGCTTTGTTCAGTGAAAAGTAACAAAATCCTGCAGTAAACACAAGCTTCAAGTTACTGCTTGTACTTTGATCCTGACATTTATTATACAAAAGCTCATAATAAAACTGATGCAGGTACTTTAATTGTTTACAATCCAATAGATGTAGATACAAAAATGTCACTCAGAAATCGAAATTTACTTAAAAAGTTGAAATAAGTCATACTTTAGAAGAAGGCGACAAATCATGAAGATTGCAGTTCTGTTTGGGTTTGGGACAGCAAATTTTAGAAAACAGGAATTTCCATAAATTACCAGTTATACCTGACGAAAGTACTTAACAAAAAATGGTCTCCAAAACTGTCGGTTTTGGAGTGAGGGTAATCCCAACTACGCAATTATAGCAAAAATGGAGTATTTCAAAAAAGTGAATCTTTTATGTGCCGCGTCATATCAGCTAGGAATCAACGGACCTTTATTGAATGTACATACTTTATTGAATACTTCTTTTGAATATTCGATATATTCATTTATTTTAACATGCTGTCCTGCTCATTCTACTGGAAGGATAGAGCAAGATAAATAGTTCTATCCATATTACTTACATGCCATTCAGCTTGTTACGTTTTTCTTCAAACATTTTGAATATTCCTTTGTTCACGTATTGTGGCACAGTAGTTACTTCGGATTTATTCATTCTAGCTTTCGAGTTTTAATTTGTTATCGACCTCCCACTCCATTCGAGAAATTCAATAAAACCTCGAAATTGATCGAATTCTTCCTTCCACCTATCTACACTTCAAGTAAAAGTAAAGTTTAATAAATTTGTGGTGATTTTATTCCTTATTTTTGCTGTTTTTTCTACTGTGCTCACAAAAATTTCAGATTTCTTTATGGATTTCCTTTTGATTTAAGCAAATTTTGTATGATAGTTTTCATATGAATTCGTATTTTCCATCTATTTGGGAAAAGAATGATTAGAATAAAACTGATGACTGTTTGGCTATATTTTAAAAAATATAAATTCAGTTTTCTTGTATGTTAGAGCATAAGCTCCTTTTGCTCAAATCTGTTCTTTCTACTCGTTCCATTTTCCGTAATTTCTATCTATGTTCCCGTTTCCTTCCTCATTATATTTTTTTCCACAACAAGGATACAACCACCAGACTACAAACTCAACCCCAACACTAACATGTGGGAATCCAGTTGAGAGCTGCAAACATCCCGGATTTTCATAGATAAGTCCCTACCTCATCTTTAATATATAAATAAGTCTAAGTTGTTTTTTTTAACGTCGTTCATTAAAAAGCTGTTGGCGTCCAATTGAGTAAATTGTTTACCCCACCTGAGTACTAGTTTTTCTATACTTTAATGAGGCTGAATACCACTCCTGACGAAGAGTCTCCTGCCGGGGATTTAAGGTAAGAAGAACAATTGCAGGGCTTTGGGAAAATTCCTGAAACGTATTGAAAAGTGGGCATATATATAAAAATAGATAACTTTGGAAATAGATTTTTAGAAACTTGAATTATGTTGAAAATTAATCTTGGTTCGAGCAGCGCCATAACTCTAAAGTAAAAATTTTTACCTCTCTCTTTTACGTATCCGAGGACACATTGTCAATTTAAAAGACAAAGAATTTCATCGATTCATTCAGAAAGTTTCCCAATATTCAACTCGGTAACTTACTACGTCTATTAAAATACACCAAGTTAATCAATATTTTGAAGGATATATACTCGTTGTTTTATATGTTTTCATGTAGTTGTTTTGCTTAATCACCGAACTTCTGGAAAATTCTAGTTTGTGTATTTATAGTTCTTGATAATCGATATAAAATCTCGAATGTATTGTTTTACTTTTATGACATTAGGAGTGGATATATGTATCCATGAACAATGTTGCGACTGTAGCCTGCTTTTCTACCACAGTTCTTAGGGTATACTACCCGTAATAGTGCAATATAAAAACATTTGCTTATTCTTTGACGTCATTTCCCCTTAGTTTCCAATCAATATAACTTATCTCGAATCTTCATGTTCATTGTTTGGCGTGAGTTATCTATGTAAAAATTAAGTTAAATATTGGAAAGATAATATTATTTTTCAAACAATTTAATTCCATCCAAGATCAATTGTCATCTTCCAACCTTCATTCATTAAATAATCCAAACTTTGTATATTAATTTTAAATAAATCTTACACGAATTGTCTAGGAAAAATCATCCAAATTATTTAATGAGACTCGATTTTTACTTGGTCTTCTTTTTGTTTGAATTTAAGGAAACTTTTATTAGATTATGAGTTTACAAAATCGTTTTCTCCCTACTATTCACAAACCCTCTCTTGACTAAACTAAACTAAACTAAAAACCAAATAGAAATTCTAATAAACAAAATAGCCGGTTTCTCAGGTTGAGTATAAAATTGTCAGTTTAGTTAAATTTGAGCCTTGACTAATTTAAAAAGTAATAACTCATATATTTCGCGCAGCAGTGAAGAAAGAATGGTAGTTAATATGATAGCCAACATTGGAGTCAACGATCGATAATGGTCACGGTACGCGAAAAAGAAGAATGGGATTTCCGACATCGTCGTAATGAATTTGACCTAGAACCTTAATACCATACAAAAGTTCAAGGTATGTTATCAAAAATGCTGGGAACAAAAAACCAAATAGAAATTCTAATAAACAAAATAATACATATGTCAGGTTGGGTATAGTAAAGATATATTAATCGAAGAAATTGTCAGTTCAGTTAAATTTGAGCCTAAGCATTTGAGTAATTTTAAAAATCGAGATTTTGACCAATAAAACATCATAAATATCTTAAACGAGCTCTTTTCTAAATTGAGAACTCGTCTGGACTGGCGTCATTTGTGATATTGGAAAACATTCATACTACACTGGGACTATCTTAAGGCTGTCTTCATTATATACTATTTCAAAAGCTTCTCATCTCATCAATCAATTCCTACTTGGTAGATATACAACATATAATAATAATAATCAATAGTTATCACTTTTTTGATATCTGAATCAACTGACTTGGTAAATGAAATATTTTATATCGATTCACTTAAACGTTCGTAGAATAGCCTGCGATGTCTATGAATACCAATAAGCTTTTTGGCAAAATACCCTTATATGATATATCCTATTGTACGATATCGTTTTGTTGATATGCCGAAATCTATAATAGTATTGATGCGGTTTTGACCCTATTATGTTTTCAACATTGTATCTCTTTGGCTCCGAGTTCAATGCAAATAATTTATACGTGTAACAGAATATCCGGCATCGGACGTATTTGAGTAGATAGACTACTAAATAGCAAACAATATATTTTTGAAAATAATAATGAATTGATTGTTAGCCAGATTATATTGAAATAATTGGTATTAAAGAGGCGATATAGTCATTAGTGCCGATTAGACTTGAAACTTTTGGAAATTATTGTTAATCAGTACTACCAGAGATATTCAACTGTCAATCAAAAATCGAAATTACACAAGAATAACTCGATTTAAATATTAGAGGACAGTGACCAAATATGGAATACCATTTTGTTTTTGTATTATAGAAAAAATATTGTAAATCAAATTTCTTCATTCTTATTTAGTATCAGTCATACAGTTTCGCTTAAATTATTGACAGTCTTTTTTACATGCAATAACTATTGCTAGTAATGAGCCTGTTTCTGCTTAAGTGAATGAAGCTATTTGTCGTTTCCCTTTATGACCGACAGCTTGGGATATCTTACTTTGAACCACTGACAGCTCTGATTCATCATCGTTATATATGCGATTCGGAGTATAGTTGCCATTAGTGTAGACTTCTTCAAGAAGATCAAGGCATCTACTTTTTTGTATTGAAACCAAAACCAACAAAATTTCAGTTTATGACAGTTTGAAAATAGCTTTAGCCATTTTTTTCAACTCATTTCGGAGTCGCTGAGAGGATTCTCTAAATGATTGCATTTGGCCAGCATGTACGTCTTTCTGTGAAGATCATTCCTCGTCAAGCCCTGAAACTTGCTCTTCATGTTTAAAATTTATTCTACCAGAAGACTTTCGAGTGGAACAGATTTTCTTCCTAATTTAGTGGTTACAGCTTCTTCTGGAGATTGCTAATCGAAACAAAGTGGTTCTTGGTACATTAAAGTGTTTGCCGCTTTTAAAAAAAATCATTTTTCTCTCTCTAATCATTCATTTAACTTCTGTGTTCAATTATTTTCGTTTTCCTTTTGAACTCGAAGAGGGTAAACGAAAAAAAATTTGTCACAGTGTCAGTGTATTTTTTTTGGAAAAATAGCGGTATTCTATTCCATATTTGGTCACTTTCCCACTAGTATCGATGTGACATAAAAGTAGAGTGTCTAAAAATATTATTCAGTTAGCTGTAGCTGTGCCATTCAAATACTTCATTCAAACAGCAACACATCAAACTCGGTATTTTAAGGATTCTTTCGTAAAATTTCCTGATGTATGAAATTTCTGAGCACAATTTGGAATGAGAAATTAGTATTTATCACTCTTTTGTTTTAGTTGGCATCTCTGCTGCCTGTTGTGTTTTGTACAAACAATGCACCTTTTGCAGGATGTTTCTTCTCCTGTACATGTTCCGGGAAATGTACTCAATATTTTGCTTGCAGGAGAGTCAAATAATTTCCCGGAAATGGTCGCCCATTTATTGGATAATATGATAAAGAGATAATATGCGATACTCAGTCAAAAATTCACTATTCTTAGTGTTGATTTATTCAAATACAAAACATATGCGTTATAAACAACAATGCGAATCATGAGGTGAATATTTTCCACTATTATTTTACTCATTTTCACACAATTGGAAAACAAGCCGTTAGTTGATCTTCAGTTCCGTTATTTTTCCCATTTTTCAGTTTTTCGTAAAGATTTTTCACATTGCGTTCTCACAGATCCAATTGCGTTCACGTTATATTATATCAATTATTCAAATACGAAAGAAATCTAAAACAACCTAATGAAGGAACAAGCTAATAATTTTTATTTACCAAAATAGTCCTTCCAAATAATAGTTGCCGTCATTGTTCTCACAAAACGCGTTTCGGTAAGTATTCGATACCGTCCTCGACTTAAGAAAATATTCCCATCAAATGAAACAGGAAAAAGTCACTGGGAGCCATATTTGGTGAATTACGGTGAGTGTTATCATGCAATGATGTGTAATATTTCCCTGTTATTGTCAACTTTTTTGAAGATAGTCGATAAGCACAATTACTTTTCCGGGTGGTGAAAGCGTCTATGCCTTTTTCGGGGCATGTTTGTATTTTACAATCTCTCTAACTAACTATTTTACTTCTAATATATAAAATTCTCGTATCGCGGTGTTTGTCGTCTCCTCCGAAACGGCTTGACCGATTCTCATGAAATTTTGTGTTCATATCGGGTAGCTCTGAACATTAACAACATCTATTTTTCATCCCCCTAAGCTTTTGTTTTTATTTTTTCATGGCACAGCATTAAAAAATATATACAACCCTAAATTTTCAACCCTCTACGATCAACCGCTATTACTTGTTACTTATAAACTTTAATTTTTTGGCAAGATTTTTGTTTCTGACTTGACTTGACTTGAATAAAAAAACTCATATTACTCCCAATTTTTCACCCCTACTTTTCCATCGCGATTTTATTTTTTCCAAATATCCGCAATAGGATTGCAAGATGGCAATCGAATATAATAATTATAGTATTTATTCTTATTTACAATTTCCATTTCCTTTTTGTATCGATCGACTGTTATATGTATCATTTTGATTTTTCTGTGCAACTCTCATATTAATTTTATTCTTATCGTAAATTTATCAAGTGCAATAATTCTTAATTAATAACTGTAAAGTCAGTTTTTACTCTCATGTGAATAAACACGTGTTGTGAGCTTCCACTAACAGCGGCCATTATCGTACCTGTACATATTTTACTTAACATTTTTTGAAAATAGTTTCAAATCAAAAGAGAAACCTGTGCGTGTTTAATAAATATACGTGTTCTATTATTGCGAAAAGTAAGTCAAATAATAAGCAAACGAATACAATATTAGGTCACTGTGTTTCACAAATAAGTATTTTAACTTGATTTATTTATATGTCACATGTACAGTCAGCAATGCCAGCAAGACCTAAAGGGACCAATTTGAGTCGTCGAACAATCAAATCTAGAGTCATGCAAGATATAAGAGTATGAAGATCAGGCGAACAAAACAATGCAGATGTGCGTGTGAGCACGGCACAGTTATGTCAATCATAGTCACAAGAGGTACGAGATTAACGAAATCAACTGAGACAATTAGAACGAAGAGAAACGCGCAGATTCATAGTAAACAGACGTAGAGGAATTGACCAGCAACGCTAACAAATTTCTCGAGCATTAACATCAGATTTATTTCTTCGACTAGCATTCCAGTATGAGCCCGATGTAGAATATTAGGCTCATTTCAAAGTGGTTATTGGACAACTATGTGTGGCATATTCTCACCCAATTGATAGTAAAAATATGAATAACTATTTTTGATGTCTAGACAGCTATCGAAAATTTTAATTTGAAATATATTTGTTACTTTAATAAAGAATACTTTATCAACCTAAATAAAGCATACTTCCATTGTACATCCCTATAATACACTTATAGTATGTTAGTTATTTTTATTGAACTAGAAAATATTTCCTAGATATAATTTATATGGCCGAACAACGTTTGCCGAGTCAGCTAGTAGTCTATAGGTTTTTCTAATAAATGTTATAAATTTTCAGAGCCATAAAACTGACTAGCAAGCTGAGGTTATATAAATGTCTAGGTGCTATGAAGAGGACAAAGAATATATCAATCTAGAAACTGGAGTAGTATTTTAACTAAACTGATATTGTATGACGAATTATCATATATAGTAGTGATATTTTCAGTAGTCTGAATGTTTAATTGGAGAGAATCTAGGTGTCCTTTTCGTGAAGCGATAGACGACGATATGCAAGTAATCAAATAATTCGGTGCATGAAATTTTATAGCAACAGTTACTCTGCATCTATTTCAACTAATATATCTCCTACTCTGATGTGTTGCACCAATCATTAACAAGTTTAAATCCGTTCTTAACTCTTTACACATTTTAAAACTAAAGACATTCTCGAAATATAGACATCTGTTCATGGTAATAACGTAATGAAGTTAAAATATGTTTACAAGAGGTATGAGAAATTTAGAAGAGAAAATGGAATAATTAACGACGAAAAACTTTCTTCGGTCCTAAAAATCGATCAAAATAATTGGTAAAAAATTACGTTTGACTAATGAGTGAAGAAAAATATTAAAGGATGGTCAACGGCTTTCTTTTTCCTCGTGTCAACGCACTATGCTACAAATCGCTTTTTTTCGAAAAATTTCGTTCGTCAGAAGTCTTCTTGTTTATCCGACTCACATGCCAGATTCAATACTATGTGAATTTGGTTCTTCCCAAGAGTTTTTACACAATTTCTTATATTGAGAAGGCTCCAATAAAGCAGAATTTCAACGTTGGGATAAGTGCATTGCTAGGTGATGGAACTTTGAAACAGATTAATTGATTTATTCACATGATGTTTGTTATTTAGAAATTAATTCATCCTGTTATATGTTCACACTCAGTACATAAAAAAGGTAGTGAAAAAATAATACACATAAGAATTGAGTCGTGGCAGCGAGGATGATACATATAAATAAGTGTCTAGGAAGAAGAAACGATACGAATGAATAGAACATAATGAACTTCATAATGATAAATGAATCTATAGTACGGGTAGTCTTACATTTATGAGGCATATGGAGCTCTTCGCCATTTTATTTATACTTTTCGTTATATGCGCTTCTCATAAAAATGCTCAAATGGAATTAGAAAACTGCTATACAAAAGTATACTAATTAGGCAACATAAAGAGTGCTGGATCTAAATCTACAAACTGGTGTATTATTTCATTGCTCTTTAATTTTTACATTAAAGAGATATTTAATAAAGTTTTAGAGAACTTTGATAACTGGGTTGATGGGAAACTTTCAACAATATACGATACGCTGATGATAGTCTTTTAATAGTCAGCTTATTAGATGAACTTCGTAGACTTTTAATGTAGTCTTCTATAAATACGAATTAAAGCTTAATACGAAGAAAACTAAATATATAACTAAACAACAAAATATACCAGAAGGAGAAATCACATTTAATAACGTCCAAGTAGATCAAGTTTAATTAACATATGTATATGGGGATCGTAACAAATAATAAATTTGACCTTAGAGTCGAGATATGAGGAAACTAGCTTTTGCAGAAATAATCGTAACCTTGATCTACGTATGAGGATGACACAATGTTATATCTTTCCTGTGACTTTATATGGCGAAGAGGCCTGAATGCTCACAGAAAATCTGCTCTAACTTTTGGAAGCGTTAGAGATATGAGTTTATCGCAGTATTTTGATGATAAGTTGAATTGATAGAGTTACAAGCAACGAAGTTCTTGAGCGCAAAAACAATAATTTAGGAAAAGACATCACTATAAAAAGGCGTACATTAGAATACTTTGGTCTTGAGAGTCAACATGGGAGTCAACGATAGATAATAATCACGGTATGCGAAGAAGAAGAATGGGCTTCAAGTGAATCATAATTTGAATCGAATAACACGAGCAAGGTATGTAAATATTTATAACGTTACAATAAAAGATTCGATTTTAGAAACAATTTATCTCCGAAACAAATCCATTGTTCTTTAAAAGGCAATAAAAACGGTATGCAGAGAAACAAAGAATACTCTTAGATTTTAAATGTAAGTAATATATATATATATATACAATCCGCTTCTTCTACTTTGGTTTTTAAATCGAATTTCGGAGTATTATCATCTCTCTTATGTCTACAATGATATTCTAACGATTCCCACCCACCACACAATCTTAACGACCGGAACGATTTTAAAGAGCAATTAACATAAACTGTTTCTAATTTAGGCCGTTAAATAACGAAATTAAGAGGGCAAGTTACGAGCACCGGGTTATCTCCCTAAAGTGTGAAACCCAACGAGAGAGGAATAAACGATAAATCATTTGAATCTCTGAAACGAACTAAAAGCGGTAGATGGCGGTCTGCCAACACCAGCCTGATGCGACGGAACAAACATTAATACTTCAAGGATAATGAAGTTTATCCTTTTCGACACGCACATTCCGCTATTTCACCGCAGATTCGGACGAAAGGAAGTGGACGCCCAGCATTATATATGGTTGATGCAATAATTAAATTTTTTTATTGAATGGAAATATTCATATGGAGGAGGATTGACGTCAACATCATGTTGACCAATTTTGGCAGCAATACGTAATTTATGAACCTGCCATTACTTGGTCATTAATGCAAATTTTTATTAACTATTATTTGACAAATAAGATTGATGGGACTAGAATAGGATGGGATATTAGAGCTTGAAGTTTAGCAAACATATAGAGTCTACTGTTTTTTTTTTGATATCAAAAATGGTTTCCAATGTTTAATAAAATTAAGAGTAATATTCATTTTTGATCCTTTTTCTCCTAAGCTTTCTGGACAATGATATTCAAATGAAACAAAGGACTGGTAGAAACAGCAAATTATATTTAGGATAAAAATAATAAATAAATCTACTCATTACTATATCTACTACAATTCTATTTTTATGTGGTTTTGGACGCTTGGCTTCCTCTAGTTTTAGTTTGCTGTTAAGTTTCTCACTTTCTTGTTCAATATCTGAACATAACTATAATATAGGTATGAGTACTATATATTCTAGCAAAGTTTGCGTATTTTTCCATTTGCTATTGATTTACCAAATTCGCCCCCAACATTTGCTTACTATGTAGACGACCATTGTTCATTCTGGTACGATGAAAATGGTAAATTATCATTTATAATATTTTTAAGCTGGAAGCACAACTTTCTATATTTTGATAAAGTTCATTATTTTCTCCATGTCTTATTTGGGGTCTCTTATAATATAACTGACCTTAAACAAGACATAAAATACGTAAAAACGTATTCTCAAGCCTGTGATATGAACAATTTATTTCTGCATTATTCCATCAATCTATATATTTGTAGCAAAAATGAAGAAATTTATGATGTATCCCTTCGAGTTTAAAATATTCGACCAAAAAAATAAGAAATTTTTTTATTTTTTGGTTTTATTTTAACCCATTATGGAATCGTTATAGGTTATCAATCATTTCATACTATATATGTGAGAGTCATGAAACGCATGGTAATTGTTAAATAATACATTATTAATTATCGTGAAGATTTTATAATGTGCATATTGTTCATATAACTACTAACAAAATCCATATTATATATAGGTGCTTCACGCAGACCTTTTAGGCCCATGGCATAGAAGTGATTCCATTCCTCGCTTTCATATTTTTTGTTTTTGTTTTCCAGTCTTGAATTCCTCTCTTTCTCTCTTAGGTCTCCCATCACCTCTATGTACCATCTTCTCCCTGGTTTTCCTTTCTTATGTTCCTCTTTGTTCTATGTCCATCATTTCTTTTGTTGCTCTAGAATCGGACAATCTTTGTAAGTGAACCAGCCACTCTATTCTTTTGGCTAGTTCTGCTTCTCCAAATAAATTACTTATTTTTAGCGTCTAGTATCCTTCTAAATATATTTCTTTCTCATATATCTAACTTCTCACTCTCAACAGCTTACTGTTGGTCTTATTATTGTTTTGTAAAGATGTAGCTTTGCCTTTCAGGAGATTTTTTGAGATCTTATTATTTCGTTCAGCGCTCCAAACTGTTTACTTTCCCTCGTTATCCTCGCTTCCAGATTATTTCCCTTGTCACCGTCGTCCTCGATATACAAAACTTTAACCTTATTCGAAGTTTATTGCCTTTATTTTCGTTCAGTTGTATTGACAAATTTCTCATTCTTCTTCTCCTTTGTGGTGTTGTCATCACTATGAACTTCGATTTATCTTCGTTGACTCATTGGCTCTGCAAATATATATATATATATATATATATATATATATATATAAAGGATCTCCCAGTTTAAGTCCTCTATTGGGCTGGAAACATTTTGATATTTTTTGTTTGCCTTTATCTTCGTTATTGTATGTTCGAGCATCATTTTGGTAAGACTTTTTTGGAATACTAAGATCGTTCATAATGCTGTACAAATGGTTTCTATTCACAGTATCGTAAGATTTTCAAAAATCTATGAAGGTTGAGTTTTTCTCCATATACTCTCAAACTTTTATCTATGGCTACCTCGGCAGTGTGTGTATTCATTTTATTTTACCTTTCTTGTGTATTGGTACCGTTATTTCCATTTTCCACGTTTCTGGTATTGTCTCTTGTCCCTATATACCAACTGCTTATCAAATAATATATTCTCGTCTTCAGTGCAGTTCTACCATGTTGAAATTGAATTTCATCCTCTTCCGAGGACGTTTTTCAGTCCCTGAATGATTTCTAGTATCTTCTCCTTTGTTGGTGACAATATATTTCTGATATTATTCCAATTTTGGGTTGTAAACTTCTCCCATTGTCCACCTTCGTTTTCTGCATTTAATGTTTCTTTAAAATGCTCTTCCCATCTTTGGATCATTTCGGTTTCATCTATTATCATTTCCTCTTTTTTAATTATTTGGATAAATAGTATTTTACTCAACTAGTCCTTGTATTTTATTTCTTTAAAGAAATTATTTATTTCTTTGTTTAGAAAACTTTCTTCAGAGCGTCTAATTCTGCTCTCTATTCCTTCGCGTTTCTTCGATCTACACATCTCCTTCGTTGTTCTTCTTCGCTCTCCATACAGTTTTTTATTTTCCATATAATTACTAAATAAATCGATATTATATTGTTGGTAATTGTAAATTTTGATGAATACGGTTTGGTTTATCTTCAAAAGCTAGAAATGTGCATCAATCTAAATATATGCAATGAATTGATTTAATTTGAAATAATTGGTATTTACTCCTAACCCCCTATGAATCAAGAAAACCTCTACTAAAATTCTAAATCAGGAAAAGGGGTTGTATAACAACTTTTTTGAGAGAGGTCTCAATTCACTGTTAAGCGATATAACCAGTTTTTGAATTTGTAAATCAAATTAATTAAAATAATGCCTTTATTACATAATTATGCAATGAATCCAGAATCTTCCACAACAATCAAAACGATTTTAGTGAGTATTTGAAAGAATTACATTTATAATTGATAAATTCATTCGTTAGGCCACTTCTGATTAGTATATTGATACATTTTTTTCGATTCCATAAGAAGTAATCGGGGGTATATTGGCGGTTATTCCTTCGTTCCAAATCTGACAATTCACTTCTTTTTACTCAGCTTTCAAGATTGAGAAAAAATTTCACATCGTCAAGATTATAATTTATAGTTATGAGTCCAATAGTTTGAGGAAATCGTTATAGTGATATTCGAAATTTCCAACAATTTGCTGGATGTAATCGATATATTTCAGGTTTTTTTGCATCCAATGCAAATATTCCTTCTATATATATGGTTCTGGTTATATAAATCACGTGTAGTAAATTGACGACTAAAATGCAAAAAAGGGTTTTCACCTCACTTAAGAAATTTGAATACTTTTAATCAACTAAGAATGCTTAGGAAAGCTGTGAAAAATGATGAAACTCTATATCTTAGTTTCGATTCTAAGGGAACAAACAGTGAACATAAAAATATCTATAGTGTGGATCAATAATGACAGAAGCAAGAAGAACGACGCCAAAAGAAGAATGGCAGATAAGTTTATTGATATAACAGAGACACAGCCACACACCATCTGACTTAAAAATAGGGGATGGCTATATCTATTAGATTAGTTGAAGTGATAGCTACTAATTTGTTAACAATGTTATAATTAGCGTGATAATTGTGGTGTAATAGTGTTAAGATAGTTAGTGAGGTTTAACATCGTACAATTTTATCCACGTACCTTACCTGATGAACGTTACAGTATCAAGAAATTACCTAGAAAACTAGGATTTACAGATCTAAAAAAATAATAACATGTGTAATTCAGAGAAGTTCGGTGCTTCTAATTAAGAACATTAAAAAATACAACACTATCGTTGCAAAAAATATGATATTATCTAAGAAAATTCTCCTTTCATCCCAAAAAACCTTAGAGGTTCCTATTATAGTTCAATACAAGAAAAAATTTGAATTGAGAGTTAATTAAACTTACAAAATATTGCTGAATAAATACATTAAACTATTTATAATATGTAGGAGGCATAATCAATAATAATTTATATAATATAATAATACTTGAAGTTTTTGTCATAACAAATACATTTCTTGGAAAATTATCTGTAATATTTTCTATGGAGCTTCTTACATTATGACATCTAAAAATATTAAAAATTAAGTCATAAGAAAAGTTCCAGGCGATAAATTTTAACTCAACTTATTTATAAACTAAAAAAGTAGTTAATAACTTTTTGCATCATGGTTCTGGAGTAATGTTAATAATTTGTAATAATTAATTTGAATTCATACTTCACATAGGTATTTCATACATTTGTATCGGGTAATGACTATCAATTATCCTGACATGGTGATTATAAACTCTGGCGAATAAAACTTTTGTTCGCCAAATTTAAAATCCAGCCTTAAAACATGATATAGTAAATAAGTTTTCAAACCATGTAATCCATTCAACTTCGGAAAAAAAATGAATTATATCATACAATAGTATTTTTATTTTGAGAAATGAAATTTATTCATGTACCAGGCTTTGGAAAATATGGAAATTATATGAATGGTGAAAGCAAATTACACTCGAAGTTTTATATTAAAATAAACAAGGAAAGGAACGGTTTCGTACGGAAAAGTGTGATGAATTTTCAAACTAGAAGGAGCTTTTTGAATAAGAAATTATACTAAGTAAGTATATGTCGTACAATCAAATCACTCTTTCAAAGAAATTGTGAACGTACAAATGGAAATTATGAGTGAAATTTCTCAATAAATTATGTTGTAGGACAAGGCAAGTTTGTTGGAGGAATTTACTATCAATGAAAAATTTTAGTATGGTAGTTTTCATGAGTGTCATTCAATTACAATCACATATAAAGTATTTCTACCTTTGACATATATATCATTAAGATTGTATCAAACTACGTAATGTCAATATAGACATTAAATGTTAGGGAAAAGTGGTTTCCCTTCGTAAGCTTTTTATATTTTGTTTTTCTACTATATAATTGATTGTCGGATTTATCTAGTTTATATACTCGAGTGTAACAAATATAAATTGTAGTTTGTTACAAAGAAGTACGAAAGTATTATGCCAAAGGGTTAGAGGGTTATAGCCATTTTTTTTCGATAAGATATTTAAACGAATGTATTGGATACGTTTGTAGAGTAGGTGGGGTACTTTTGTACGCCGTAGGGTAGATTCATACAGGATAATTGTAAAACCAAGTGTAATCGTTAAATTTTTATTAATTATAACAAAAATATTTATTTATCTAAAAACTAACTTTATAATACGTGACTCGGTCGATAAATCTGTCTTTACAAAAATAACAAAGACTAAAATCGTTTATCCTTAATTTACTTACTGATAATTCAATCGGTCTAAATAATATGTTTGTTATTTTGTATAACATCGTTGTACAGTTTTTGACAATTCAAACTTGAAGAAGAAAATGATAAATTTAGTCGATACTTTAGAACTTACTGCACATTTCAATTATTTAAGCTGTAAACGTAAAAAGCCTTGCCATTTTAGCTATGTAGCCCATTCGTGAGGATCGTGATGACAGTGTGGATGTCTTCTATAGCAGGGAAATAGAATGACTGTGATAATCCCGGTTTCTTCCGAAGATAAGATATTTTCATCTCTGTAACCGAATAATGAATAAGAAATTTTTCAACATAATAAACAGCAGAAGTCTTTTTTTCAAACTTCACAAAAACATAACAAATATCTTCAAACTGAATACACTGTTTACACTACTACCACACCAACACTCACGATTACACTGTCTAGCGCGCATTCCGATAACCAAGCTGTCGTCTTCAGAGACTGAACTGTATTGTTTATTATGTACGTATAGTTTACCTTCAGTCTCTGAAGACGATAACTTGGTTATCGAAACGCGTGCTAGACTTATACAACGGTCATCAGTCTCTTGGTGCATTTCTAAATCAACTGGAGAGAGTAAACTTTCTCACAAGCTAAATTGCGATCCTCCAGATGTCCAGAATCTTTATCGCTTTCTATTTTCTAATTTATTTTTCGCTTGTCTAGAATAAAGCTCCTTCAATCAACGTTTCACTGCTTTGGGTCTGGTTTCCCTTTCCTGTTTTCCTGTTCCTATTTTTTCAAATTTTTCCTCTTCTAGTTCAATTTTTTGAAGGGTATCTGAATATAAACGAGATTTACCCGGTTTTATTCCTTTATTGGTTTTTGGATATTAATTATCAGGTAGAATTAATAAAAATATCTCATTTTGCTAGAAGTAGAACACGTCATAAGAGAAAAAATATGTTATTGTGCATTTTATTTCATAAAAAAATAATTTTGATATACTTACTGGTGGTTGATGAAATATGAGGGAGAGCATTCGTATGCGTCCTCATCTATCCCTCTGTCTAACTGTCACTCCATGGTATGAAGTTCAAAATAAGCAATGTCAACATTAATCAATCAACAACCTTTTGTCAAAAACATAACAATTCTACTTATAATTACTAACGAAAACAGGTTACGATACAGTGATACAATCGGGAACACTTTTCCTTACATGAATGTTCTTTTTAACGAACGACTTGTTGATATTAAAGAGTGCATTGACTAGGGTACCATATTCAAAAATTGAATATTATTCGCTAGAACTAGTAGAAAAACATATACGATTGATAGAAGCAACTTCTTGTCTCTACTGTACAATTAACGATGGAGAAATTTTTGAAATAAATAGGTAGATATCAATAACTCAATAACTCTGAATTTACGTTCAAGCAATATTTACGAAGTATTAGTATCCACTTCAAATTCTCATAGATATGTCTTAATCTATCACACTAATATAACTTACACATTTTTTCTGTTATATACCTACCTATCAGTGTATTTGTTATCTGATCACATAAGACAGGCATCTCAATAATCGGAAAGTGGATTAACAAGTCATCAACATCCAATACTGCATCAATAATAAGTGGAATTTAATTGGAACAATGCATAAATTTTTGTATTAGAGCCAATTATAAAATAATCTAGAAACGGTTTATATACATGAATAGGAAGAATCTGTCATTTATGAAAAGAACAATTTGAAAAATGTTTTTAGTTTAAACTTGTAAATTTCGTTTTCATCATTATTTGTAATAGATAAAAATTATAATTCCAATAATCACTGTTTGAAAATATTTTTATTGTTGGAAAATAGTGATTTTCATGTGGTAGCTGATCTATTAATTCATATGTCAGGGTATTCAATTTCAGGTAAAATTTTGATGAATAATGAAATCAAGTCTAATCGTTAGAAACCTTCTTCATTACAAAATCATATTATTAATTAATATATACCCAAAATGAATGATAATTAATTTAAAAATATGTAAGAACTGAGAAGGTGAATTTTTTCGATAAATCGAACACTTCATTTTCCTTAATTAAATCACGTTTACGAGTATATATACTTTCATAAAATAATCAGTTTTGAACTACTTTAATTCTTCTAACTCATAATTGATACGTGTTAGTACTTATTTTATCTATAAGTAAAAGCAATAAATTTCCGAACGATATTGAATATTGATAGTCAACATTGAACAAGATAATAAAGAAATGACTTATCAATATCAATCTAGATGATAAAATAATGACTGCAAAACCGAAAAATGCTCTGCTCAAAGCCAATCAACACCGCATATGAAGTCTGCAGATACGCCGATTACCTGGCTTACATGATACCATTAGGGATCCAATTCAATCTGCCCTAACAATCGACTAGAGCTAGTATGTCAATGAAGGTCTTGATATAAATCCTCTCCCTAGTTTTATTCACCGGAAGGAAAAAGTATGTTCCAGAACTCTTCAAAATGAATGAAGTTGAACTAGCTCGTAAGGTAGGTATTAAAGATCTCGGGCTGGATTGTTGTTAAGAGAAGGAGCAATCTCAAAAGTTTTAATTTTTCTGTGAAGCTACTTTCCTCATGTATATCCCTTCTAATTATTCTACTTTGTTTTTAAAATACTGTTTCAACTGCTTGAAACACTACATGTTATGTAGCGAATATATATTAATAAGTTCTATCACATTATTATATGAATGGTGGAAATCAAATGGAGTTGTCTAGACAATAAGATTAGTGCACGGTTTCCACAACGAAAAGCCACCTGGAACTTCGAGAATCAAGTTTGGAAGTTTGGTAAGGACGACCGTATTTCACTGATTAAATTATAGGACTGAATATCATGGCGAAGTTACAAGTTCAATAAGATAATTACTCTCAAATTTTTACTTTAATAAAAGTCTCCCAAAACTTATGAGAGATAAATCACGCTCATATTTTAATACAATCACAGATTCATTTATTGATGTAACAAAATTTCATAACAACTTCAAGGAGAGCTTAAGCTCAAACTTCAATTTCGTTTAACTATCGTAATAAATCAGTTTTGTATGTGTCTTAGAGGTTAAAATAAATTAATGTTAAGAAATCATACTTATTTTATTTCAAGTCATTTCACATTTCAGGATATACTCCAGTACCTGAATTTAAGTTTCTAGTCATTAAAAACACATTATGTGCTTCCAGGGTTTCCTGAAATGATTAAATGAGAAGAAGAGATCTCTCAGACTTCCATTAAAGTTGTGCAATCAAAATATTTTGTAACTGAATCTGTATCAGTTTATTGGGATATGGAACAATATCGATAGAATCCGTTAGAATAATTATGTTTCTGTTGATCGGATCTCAAGATCGGACTATTTTGGACATTTGTGAGTGAACCAAAACATAGTAGAATGAAGCTACGTGCTTGATTTCAATCGGAAAATAAAATCTCCGTTTAAACTTTTATTACAATTGCTTATATACGATCTCATTTTACTCGGAATAACTTTTCAAACATTCTATTCAATTTTAAATATAAAACTTTATCGTTTTAAGAGGATAGTCTAGAAGTACCTGGCCTGACCTAGATATGGCTTTAGTTGCTTGAAACTACCTATGTATTAAGAAGATCACAATGTATACTGTATATATGTTTTAAGTTTAAAGACACCACGTTGTTTAGTATTTGTTCGCCAGTCATAAATTTTGAACGTTTTCAGTGAATTTGCATGCAAGCATGGAAAAAATTTCATTTCATCATTCGTTATGTGATACAATACTTTTATTTGAAAGGCACTAGCCTCACCAATATAAAAATTGAACTAAATTCTACTCTGGGTAGTCCATCACATCACACCCGCAACAAAAGAACAATCAAAACAATGGACTGAAAAGGGAGAACCGGCTCCAAAGAAGGCAAAAACCGTTACATCTGCATGCAAGGTCATGGTGTCGGTTTTGTCGGATGCACCAGGGATGATTTTCATTGACTATTTTGAAAAAGGAAAAACTATTAACTAATATACCAAAAAAGGCCATATTTGGCTAAGAAGAAAGAGTTATTTCATAAAGACAATGCACTAGCTCACACATCCGTTATATATCCGTTATATAATGGTCAAAATTAATTAATTAAAGTTTGAATTGTTACCTCATACACCCTATTCGCCACATTCAGTCCCCCCTCGGATCATACCCAGACTTGAAAAAATAGCTCGATGGTCAAAGATTTTCTAACAATGATATTGGCAGTTAATGGGTATTTTCAGGAATATGACGATTCTTATTATAAGAAAGTTATCAAATTTAATGAACTGGGAAAAGTGAATGGAGCTAAAAGGAGATAACGTTGAAAAGAAAATATATTTTCTTCCAAAATTTTCGTGTTTTCTTTGTTGGACGAGGAACTTCTGGGACCATCCTCGTAGATTTATGAACCGAATAGTTGAGTATGAAAAACACAAAGTTCTTTATAGAATACTGACAATATTTATTTAGTCATAGTCTCTAGATTACATAGACTGACAAATAAATTTTTTATGCTGTTCTTTTTGTATTTGTGGTGGATAAAATACGTAATGTAGAATCTATTGAGATATGTCATTTCAACTATTCTATATTATCTACTAACTTTTCTCACATTGTACGTTAATAGTCTTTATTACAATAACGTCGATACAGTTTATATTATTATTTCATTGTGCTTAATATGTCCTGATGACGTTTAAACGATCCCTTGTTACGTTTGTGGTGTATAAATAAAAATACTGGAAGATCAGCCTAAAAAGATAAGAAACATTGTGAGTCGTTTGTAGTTTGTTCACTTCGGTATTAAAATTCGACACCAAGATAAAATGTGGATGCCTATTAGTGTATGTGAAGAATATGTTAAAAAAGGAGGGGCAGTATCAATTTTAATTAATTATAGTTACATTGAAATTTATACAAGAGAATTGAATAAAAAATTTAAGGCGAATTGCTAGGATCAATTTTTATGTGTATGAACCAAGAATTTATCCTCCTTTCTATGTGTTCAGAATTTTCCATTCCTATAAATAATATGTCTTTTGCTATTCCAAAGCTCATCAACTCAGTTTTATTTTTTTAAAGCAGACGTGGCTTCTTAGCCTATTTTATAAATTTTGTGATCTTAAAGTTTTGGCACGGAAGTTATATATAAAATAAATATTCACTAATTTTTTGTCCTATATATTTTCAACCACTAAAATATTTTGAAAATGTGTGTAATACACTGTCCTTTATAAGTTATTCATATTTTATATTAACTGAAATAAGTTAAAACAGCATTTGTATGTTTGGTAACGATAAATAACATTTGCTATCCTTCTTTTAAACATGTTATTTTCTGATATTTATTTTGACTATATTACTACCAAGTGTAACTTGGCTTTTGTAGTTTGAATCGATAGTGAAAAACTTCTTATATTTATTACACGCAGAATGTAACTAATCTTTTCAGTAGTAGAAGTTTTCAAACAAATTTATTTATCTACTCAGTACTACAAATAAAGTTCTGTGACCATAAAATCAATCTATGAAAATTGAATTCGAATACAGCATCAAAATATCTGCATTTTCTCGAGTGACATATTCCACGATCAAACGAATAATTCAATTTCAATGTTCCTGCTACTTGAATGAAATAATATGAGAGCGTCACCTTCCTCGCTTTTCATTAGGAACTCAGTCCTACTCATAAACCTCTTCTCACAATTAAAGTAACGATCGTAAAGCTTTTTCTCACTCGGTGAGATTGTTGTAAATAAAATGTGATGTAGTTAATTTGAATTGAAACACATTTGAAGTACACTTACTCTTTTCTACACTCCATATAATCGAGCCAATGTATCCACTCTTTTATCTGAACAAAAACTAAAACGTCTGAAAAAATTGTGTGATAAAATATTTGCATGGTAAACTCACTCAGATAACACTTTGTTGAAACAGTATCCAATTTATTTCTAGTATGTATTGAATTTTGTTTGAATAGTATTGAAAGTGAAATATGATGTTTATATCGAGGATATACGAGGGTTATCCAAAAAGCTTCCGACCTAATAGAGAAATGAGAAATTTTTCTCATAGTAGGTAATATTCATTTCAAAACAATATCTCCTTCTAAGTCTATATATTCAGTCAAGTGAGGTTCTGACCTTTTTAACGTTACCAAATAACCACTGCCATTTTTTTCCTCAGCCTAATTCAATTATTCTATAGAGTTAGGATATATGCAAAAGTTGCTGTCAACCATATCTGGTGAAAACGGTACTTAAAATGCGGTCGCTTTTTCGCAATTCCTCCCTATACTTTATTAAGCCATGATTCATTATACCCTTCTGTTATTTTTTCACCTTCTTAAAGATAATTGATAAATACTACCTCTTCTCTTTGACTTTTCCGAAACAGTAGCCACCTTTGTAATCTACCGTGTTGATTGTTTTGTAGCGGTGTATCCATGTTTAATAAACATTTATGAATCGACGTCAAAAATCCAAAATCCAACTCATTCTGTTTAAACTACATCAATAAGGCATTGGAAACATTCGTTAAAATGCATTTTTGGAAAAGATCTGGATCACTAGAGCTGTTCTTAACACTACGAAAATTAACCTCCCGAAAGAAAGGCCTGTATATGAACAACAGGGACTATGAGAAGATGTACAGGGTGGCGAAATAGAACGTGTATTTATTAAGTGACCCTTTCGAGACGGCACTCCTCCAAACGCGAAAGCAAATTGGTGAAAAGTCTTGTCAATAAATCTGAGGTTATTGGTGCCATTTCCTGTCGGATATTTTCCTTTAGCTGGCTGATGTCCTTCGGATTGTTCCAGTAGACTTTATGTTTGAGGTGTCCTCACAAAAAAATCAAGTCAGGCGTCAAATCAGGGTGGCCAAGGGATATCACCTCTTTTGGTAATTTGTCTTGCAGGAAACATCTGTCTCACAGCCGCCATAGAGTCATTTGATGTGTGACAGGTCGCTCCGTCTTGTTGGAATCAGGCTCTAGTATTCGCTGGTCTTGATCTCGCAAGCTCTGGAGTCAAATATCTCTCCAACATCGCAACATAGCAGTCGGTGTTAACGGTGATGTTTCATCTTCGTGAATCTTCAAAGAAGAAAGGGCCAATAATTCATTTGCTTAAGGTTGCTGCCCATACCGTTACTTTCGGACTATGCAGTGGTTTTGATGTTTCATTTTTGGATTTTTTTTTGGTCCAATAACGACAATTTTGTTGGTTTACGAACCCATTTAAATGAAAATGTGCCTCATCTAAAATAGGATGCTGTCAAAACTGGAAAAACGACTAAGCATTTCTTCAGCAAATGCCAACCTTGATACAAAGTCGGTATCTTTTAATTCCCGTGTTAACTAGTATAAATAAGGATGCAGTTTAAGATCCAACTTCGAAATTCGCTGTAAACTTTGTCGCGTCAAGTTTAAAGCCGCCGATGGCCCCCGAATAGACACATGGGAATTTTCTCGTACAGAATCCTTCACCCTATCAATATTATCTATGGTCCGAGACGTTCTTGGACGACCTTGCTGGTGGTTTGAACGTGGAATCGGTCTCTTCAAAACGCTTTACCCATATTTTATTTAAATAACATATTCTGAATGATACAATCGCTTTACCAAGACGTATAAACGACCGTTCTCGTAAATGTGCGAACACAAAAACCGCGACGCTTTCGAAGTGACTCATGGCTACTAAGACTCTACGAGTGCAACTATCCAACCACCATTAGCCACCAACTCTTAATTATAGATCTTTCGCCTCTCCTTATATTATTGGGAAGCATGGCAAAAAAACCTTCATACAAAATGTTTAGAGAAGTCATCAGATGAAGGCCAAAACCTTCTTTAGAAAATGATCTGGCATATACCATGGGGCGATATACCGTAATAGTTTAGCTTTAATATAGTTAGCTGTAAAAATGATTGTGATCAAAATACCAAACACAATCATATGTTTATATCTTGTCTCACGCTCATGACTGATGTTTAGTTGTATATTTGAAATACTGCAAAAAGATATTTGTGAAATGAGATATCTGAAAAATTTTTGGAATTAGTTTAGAATTCATATAAACAGTTTATTTGAGCACTGTCAAAACTTATTAAAATTATTTTCGATTATTCAAAATTCGTTTAGAATAACGAATCGTCTGGCAAAGTTAAGCTACCCTTACGTCCCTATACGTCCCATACACAGTAATCTGTTATATAGAAAGCGAACTTTACAAAGCTTGGTTCTGATTAAATTTAGTACGACATAAAAATGCAGTCATTTCATTTTAAGAATTTGACAATATATCAATGCTGTTAAAAATTTACCTAGATACGTAACAATGGTTAGTGAATTTATTAGGCATAGATCACGCTTAAATTTAAGATTTTGAGTAAGGTAAAGTGAAAAAAAAAAGGATAATATTGCCGCCTTTAAAAATACGATTAAGGAGAAACGAAAATACTTTAAATTTCTCATGAGGACTGCTAGGTGATAATAAAGAATATTAGAACTGCTCATATCTTATATTTTTCTTCAATTTTATCAATAAGATTATTACTTCTAATTTTTGAAAGAAATGAAACTTGGACAAAGAGCTTAATCAAAATCTATTTCTCGTAAAGTAAGCGGAATATTATGAAATATATCAATATCCTGAATGAACAATCTCTATAATTTATGATTCAGATATCTTTTTAATAAAATTTCAACCGCATACTACTAGATGTTAATAAAAGTCAACCATTAATATTAAATTCTCAATGGAAAATAACGCTAAAGCTGCTGCTATCCCCATAACTAGAACGCTTAATATAATGGCTTGTGAGATGTCTCATATGCTAAGTTAATTTAATTTTCTTAACACCAGGTGTATGCTCCGAATTGTTATTTTTTTTAAGGATAGTTATTGAAAAACCCATTCACATGCTAAAAAAATGTTTTTCCACACTACACTTTGTTTAAATTTCACTAAAATATGAAATTTTTGACGTTAATCTTGATATAATTGAGTTTTAAGAATGATTTAAATAATATATGCTGATTATGACAAAGTTGAATAAGGATATTATGGGATGAAGGTATAGTAACTCATCACTTTCTAAGAATTAGTTGAAAAATCCACTATTAAGTAGAATTCTTTATCATGGATGTTTCCTGGTGATGCTAATAAAATTATTACAATTAGTTGTAAGAAAATAGTCATGGTGTTCCCACAATGTGATAAAAAGTTTGTACGGTTTTGAAATCATACTTATAAAATGATTTTATCAACTTTTTTTTGATTTCTTAAAAAAATTATTTCATTGATAATTTAAAAACTACAGAATTCGTACAAAAAGAAGCACAAAAATGATAAAGTTTTATTTCCGAAGAAATATTTTTTTTAATTTTTCAACAATGAACATTAACCGATATATAGTCGTTAAAGATTCCAATTTATGTGCTTTGACCACATATTTCATCCTTTTCCACCCAAAAATCTCAAAAAATCTAGATAATAGGACTCGTAATCCTTGAAATTACCTTTCCAATGATTTTTTAAGACCCCGAATAGCTTAAAAATAAAAATAAAGTAGTCAATAAGCAGCTATTTGTGATAATTTTGGAGCATTTAAATATGAGAATTTATACGGGGTGGCCCATTAGTGTGTGGAAATGCAATAACTTACTTAAGATAAAAAATACAAAAAAAATTTTCGAGTAAAAGTAGTTATATTTGCACAGATGCACATTTCTAAAATGTTTTGAGGTATACATGGTGTTCAGTCTAAGCGTGACAACATGAGGAAAAGTTTTTTCAAATAGAATACCCTGTATATTTGTTTACCAGCGAATTTGGTTTCCAATTCTACATCTAGCCCTAACTTTTCTTTCCCCGTAAATTGTGATGTTGCCAAGTTGGAGCGAAAAATATGAAGATTTGGCGAAAATTTGTGCACAATAAATGCTGCCTAGTACGATTCAATTAGCAAAAACTTCATTTTTCCAAATGGAACATCCAGTATATTATTGTAACATGTTATAAAACTATTTATCCCTTCAAATTATGTCCAATAATGTACACTCTAAAATTGACTATTTTTAAGAAAATTGTATTTTTAGTTTATGATTTCAAAATATTCACCTTTTTAACAAGTAAACACTGAATGTGACATTTAAAATACTTCTGGTTTTTGTGATAAAATCACACCAGTCATTTTATACCTTTAAAAACTGTAATAAAATAAAACTGAAAAATAAAAAAAAGGATATCTACAAAACTAAATTAAGCAAACATCACCTTACCAATAAATGAAATGAATCCATAGTTTAATCAAGTAACCTGTGAATTTGACATTTTCATAGTTTAAGTCAGAGTGATTCTGTTATTCTGATACAAGAATTGACAGATATGTTTTTTGTACTGGGTGCAGAAATTTTCAGATCGGAGACAGCCAAGAAAAGAGACATTGGAAAATTTGCTTCTGATTTACCAGAACTGGTAGTGAACCTTACGAAAAAAGTGAAAGGTTGAGGAATGCAATGTCACAGGACAACGAGATGACCGTGATGTTAAAAGTTACGGAAGATACTCATATGTCGACACGGAAGATATCAAAACAAACCGACATAAGTCGTACTGCCGTCCAAAAAATTCTATCTAAGAACAAAATGCATCCTTACCGTATGCAGTAAATGCAAGAACTTACTATTGGATGATGATTATGAAAAGCGGTTAACCTTCTGTGAGTAGACTCAAGAACAAATTCAGCAAAACAGAGATTTTCTCTATTTTGTATTATTTGACGATGAAGCAACATTGTTAATGGGCAAGTTTATTTAAATTTCTCACAAAACAAATTACCCCAAATACTTCAGCAATTATCTGCTCATGATAGGCGGCAAATGTGGTACCTTCATAACGGTGCACCAGTTCACCATACCCAACTGATCAATACACATTTAAATAATTAATTTCCCGAACGATGGATAGGTAGAGGAGGACCCTATAAATAGCCACCTCGTTCACCAGACTTCACAAAAATGGTTTTGGTGGGTTTATGTCAAAGAACAAGTCTACAAAACACCCGTGAAACTAAGGAAAACATGAAGAATAGAATTAAAAAGGTTTTCCGAACTGCTGATGCCAATATGTTACATCGTACTAGTAGAGCTTTTTTTACTGTATGGAAGTAAATGGTGTTCATTTTGAACATTTAATAAAAAAGTTATCTTAAGTTTTTAGTTCTCTCTTATTTGTTGTTGGTTTTTTTGGTTAATTTGTTTATTTTAAGTTTTGTAGATGCCCTATCTATTTTATTATGGTTTTTAAAGGAATGAAATAATTGGTTTGATTTTTTCACAAAAACTAGAAGTATTTTAAACGACACATTCAGTGTTTACTTGTTAAAAAGGTGAGTATTTTCAAATAATAATCTAAAAATACAATTTCCTTGAAAACAGTAAATTTTAGAGTGTACATTATGAGACATAATTTGAAGGGATAAAATAGTTTTATAACATGTTGAAATAATATACTGGCTGTTCCATTTGAAAAAATAAACTTTTTGCTAATTGAAATCTCCTGAATTAATTCTTATCTAAAAAACAAACCGAACCCCAAACGAAACTTCTACTCTGTTCAGACATTTCAGACCTTAGTACTTACCAAACAAATTTAGTTACTTCTCACTAATAACTCTTACTAGGCAGCATTTAAAATGATATGAAGACAAGAATTTCACACTAAATGCGATGGTAAGCATATACATATATAGGGTGTACTATTTAAAAAACATTACTTCATGTCGTCACGCTTAGGCTGAATATACCTCAAAATATATTGAAGAAATGTGTATCTGTACAAATATAACAACTTTTATTCAAATATTTTTTTGTATATTTTGACAACCTGAGAATTCCTTGTCAGTGTCCATATTCAATCTTCCTGACAGATCGTACTTTAGAACTGGTGGACGATTTAGTCAACCAAAAAAATTCGAGACATCAAATTAACAAGACTACTACAGAACTGAAATACTGCGATTCTATTTGCAAAAGATGCTGCTCAGTAATGCAGCGACTCGTTGCTCTTATCTAATTTGTGTCTGGTCCGAATAGTGGCACGCGATATATAAATATGAAAAATAAAAAAACAAACAGACAAGTAATCTGATGAAAAATTGATGAAAGATGATTATACCTAAGCCGGTCTTTTATTAATACAAATCAACTGCTTTCAGATTCCATCAAATCAAAATTCATTAATGTGATAAATACCTAGAACACATCAAGATTATAAATGCGTTTGTGGAAGTGTTGAATGTTAGGAGAGTGTGAGTGTAATGAGAATTTGCTCACAAACTATGAGTGATCATCATACTAATGAGATATTATTGATGATTATATTCGTTATCAAGACAATTTATTTACGGTTTATGCCAATCTCTTTCAAATTCTAGCTTGTTTTAATGGGTAAGGTCTTAAAAATCAATAATAAAATGAGCTATATATAAAAAAAACCGAATTAATGCAAAAATTATATCTCATTTCGAGTGGAAGAAGCAGTAAACATTGATAAAATTGAGATATGCACAGAAAAGCATGCAGTGAGCTGTCAAAATAAACTCCTTTCAGCCTGGTTAACAGTGCACACAGGAGGTATACAGCTTTATACAATAGTACAGAAAAAGAACTTTGATATGTCTGTGGAGATTACTAAAAAAAGTGGCTGGGTCGAACAGCTAATGTAACGTAAAGTTCTCAATATAAATCCAACCTAGACATATTCAATTTATTTTCATTTTTCACTAAATTTGTTAGTTGGTTGCATACCAAATTCCACATTACGCTTCACATCGCTCCTTTATCCGACAAATTTTTTTAATTTAGCCCAATTTGGGTATTTTTGTTTTCAAACGTGGAGTGACATCCCAAAATTTGCCCTTGAATTAGATTGAACTATTTAATTAAACAGGTGTAGTTGAAGCGTTTTCTGATGGCGCAATAGAGAGGGTGATTAGAATTAATTACGTACCACACACATACCTGCATTACAACCCAAATTACACTTGGAAAATGCAAATGCGGTCGAGAGGGTAATGTGCTGCAAGTATATCTGTTTGTAATTTGAGGATCTGCAATGATATATTGCCAGTTTTTCCAAAACACGTTCACTTAATATATAAATATACATAAACACGAATTATGGATGAATACACATCAATTGTAAAGAGACACTCCAATTCCAATCAATTATTTTCTGTTCTTGGATTTATATGCAGAGAAATTACTTGAAATATGCTCACATATATGCACATATTTTCGTCAAAATATGCAATGAAATTACAACAATATTTGCAATATATTTAACATAAATAAAATAAAAAAATAATAAATGAAGTCGTTTTTCTTTTCTTCTTTGGATCTCTCTTCTAACGAAGGTTGGCGATAACCCCAGAAAGGTCATTTCTGTATCTGGCCCTTCGTATCAGCGTCTGAGAGTCTAAACCGGTCCACCCGCGAATATTCTTCCATGAGCCATGAAGCGTGTCGTCTTTCAGGACCACGTTATCACCATACTGTTTGTTTGTACAGTACAACTTTTTTGATCAATACTCAACTATAATCCATATGATAATATTACCAATTAACTTTAAGTTCTGCTTACTTCCAATGGCAATACAACAGAAATTTGTACATGATTGCAACAATAGATTGCGCTATTAGTAGTAACAATTACAATATAACTTTCGGTAATAACATATTCAATAATTACTTGAGCTGAAAGTTGAAAGATCATGACTATTTGTTGAGAATCAAATGTGTAGCGTTTTCAGAGAAATGATGGACAATACATTACCAAATTGATATTGTGGTGTTGGATCGCATTCTAAGGATTCTATCAATTTCCAATTTTATTTTAGAAGGGGATCAATTCATAGAATGTCTCAGCTATAACTCATCCATGAGAAGAATGATTTCAAATTTTTGATCCTCTTGTTTTTTCTTCCTACATATATTAATTTTGTTTTCTTCTATTTTTACATGACTTCACCTATCTAGACGTCAGTGGTAGGATGTCTTTTTGCAAACGCTACTAGTTTCTCTTGAAGCAAACCTGATCTCACGGCACTTCATAAGAATATATTTAGTGACTCAATCACCCTTAAATCATGGTGCGATTCAGTCTTTTTTATCAAATATCACCACCATTCACGTTGTTGAATCTGTAAAATTCTTAAGGCTTGAAATGGGAGTTACATATTGCTGTTCCTCCTTATTGCGCTGTGATCAGTTTATGAAGAACTGAACTTATCCTCCTCCTTAACAGATTATTATGGCCTTATTGAGTCGTACCTTCGGTATGCCCTTCCCTTTCTGGGGTACGTGTGGGTGCGACTCAATTTGAGCGAATCTTCAAACTTCAAAAGAGAGCTCTCAAATATTTACTCGGAATAAACAGATCACTGCCGGGACTTCTTTAAAAAATTCGAAATTCTGACACTTCCTTCTTTATTTATATTTGAATTCGTTTGCCTAATACAAGGCTATCCACTTAGGAACGTAGAGCATGACCTTCACCTACTTACTCCAAGTTCAGAGTTAGTTAAGGGCTCAATATGTTACAATGCAAAAAATTCACAATCACTTGCCAATTGAAATCAAATCGATATCATATTTTCCCGCATTTTATAATAATTTGAGGGCATATTTACTGGAAAGTGCCTTCTACACTGCAAATATTTCTGTACTAATAATAATATTTAAATAACTATTACCTATAATTTAATTTAATACGGCCCTGTACTAATATATTCATAATTTGGCAGGATATAGAAGAGTTATATGCTAGAGGTGCAGTGTGCCATGTACAGTCATGCTATATATAAATTAACTAGCGACTGTATAATCACACCATGCATTTGCCTACAAAACACTGCAAACTAAATTTAGTCGATAACATTATGTAAAGGTTAACTTCCTTCTGCTAACATAAATTGATCGAAGCAGTTTTCCATGATACAACATGTTCTATTCTTAGAACTATCGCTAAATCTTAATTTTTCGCTTTTTCCTATTTGGAAAAATTTGATTTGTAACATTACATATCAATTAAGAAAACAAAAAAAGGTTCTATACAATAATAAACATATTTAAAATGTTATTTCAACAGTTTTTCCAATTTTAAAAATACACATAATTTATCGTTTAATAAATTTCCATAAGCGGAAGAGGAGCCAGGGCCTAGTATAATAAAACTGTCTACCTCCAGTCTATCGTTTTTTAATCCTGTTGTCTCCACCCAATGGTTTTTGGTGTTATTCGCTTTTTATTAGCTATGGATAAAAACCATAAATTGGGGTCGCTCTCAAGGAGTATATCCTGGTTTGCAGTATTGAGGACAGCTATGCCGGTCTGCGTAACAAATTACCGTAAAGGACAAACTGGTGCGGTCAGTAGGACAAAAAAGTATCATTAATTTGAGAACATATGAACGTAGAGACAGTGACAAATGAGTGGATACAAGTGGGCAACGCGATAGTCCATTACTTTCTAACAATTTGTGCTTGCTGTTATACTATATAAGTACATAGAATCATAAATCTTCACTTATTTTCATTTCAGAGTTGTTGAACGGAAACCAGATACGTTGATAAGGTTATAGTACGAAATGTAATTGGAAGTGGATATAAGACTGAATAGAGTTAGAGCACAGAATTTTTAGGAATAATATGAACAGCAATGAAAATTAGAATTCAAGAGATTTAGAATTTGCTTTATCAAAAAAGATATTTTCTGGATTTGCGCAACGTATTTATTTGCTTATACTACTCAAATAAGTTCTAAATACAATGCGGTATATAAGAGAGAGAAATTCATTGGATAAATTTGGTAAGATAATGGAAATTTTTAATAGGAGGGCCCTGATATAGGATTTTTTTTCCTCTACAGGGCCGGAGTTGTGGTAGTTGCGTGGGAGGAAAAGCGGAGATTTAGGCTTTTTGGCTAGAACAACTCGTAAAGAGAGCTTGCAAGCAAAAACGGTCATTCTGGTTTCGGTTTTTTTTTTATTTTTGACAAATTTTTTTTTATTTTTTAGAAAAATACTCTTGTTAATTTTAAATTTAATAGGGGGCGGGCTGGTACAGCTGCGGCTGCGTTATTCCCTATCGTCGGCCAATTCTACAACTAATTAAATGTATTTTGTTGTTGTCATCGCTTAAATTGCAATATACAATTCTCTTATCAGATTTATAATTGAATGATAATAAGTTCACTTTGGTGTCTATGATGAGAAGCGTTATACAAACTATAATAAATAAACTGATTTTCGGCACGTTAAAAAATGCACTGAAGCCAAAGTTCGAAACGATCTATGTTCATGTTCTCGAGATAGATGCTTATATCGCTCTACTTTCTTGCAGAAATCACTTCTGATATGAATAACTATAACAGGCTGTCCTTTGCTGGTTGGTTTCTAAAAATGTGTCTATAAGAACAACTTTTCGACTTCTTGTGATAGTGGTGAGTGTATTTGTCGAAATTATGCCATTTGACAGTTTAGTCGTAAGATTATTTCCTATCTTTCCTATTGATACAATATCCTGTTATATATGTTAAGCCAAAGAAAAGTTTTCTTGCACAATATTTATCTCCCAATGTACGAAAATGACGTCGTTGTCTTTGAGGGTCGAAAGTTGAAATTTCCTTGATATAAATATTATGCACTATTTGTCTGGCCAGGAACCAGTGGCAAAAAACGTTAAAACTGTTAATCAATGTCAATTTTTAAGAAAATTTGGATTCAAGCTGTTCTTACCCTGTTATTCAAAATATACCTTGTGCCGAGGGTTTTTTTTAGGAGTGAAAACTACCACTTATCGTAAAAATCTTAGATTCTAGCATGTATTTGGGTACAATACAGTTTAAATGAATTATTCCTAGATCTGTTGATATTCTCAAACAAGTTTAATCGGACTCATGCAATCTCTCTAAAGACCATCTTCTGAGGGTAGTAGTATTGAAACCTTTTTAAAGACACTTCTTATAATATCGATTTTCATGAAAATTTGAATTAAAGCTCTACTTCCCCTTTTTGTACTAACCGGACTTTTCACATTTGGGGAATGTAAACTACCACTCAAAAATTTGAAATCTCAGATTTATGCATGTTTCGGGTAAAATAAAGTTTAAATGTATTTTTCATAAATCTGTTGACATTCTCAAACACTTTTATAATTAATCATATTCATGCATCCCCTTAAAATCATATGAAAAGCTAAAAAAAGCTAAAAAACAAAATCATCGAATTCTTTTATAATTAAAAATTGTATTTTTGTGTATATTAAAAAAGTGTATTTATATTGAATTGAAAATATTTCGTCAGTATTTTTAAGAAGTATTGCTTTTTAAATATTTCATTATATTTCAATATATTATGAAAACCACCTAAAATGACCAAAAATCTCATGATTGCAGTTAAAAATTTTTTACAGTAATATTAAAAAAAAATAAAAAAAATAGTATTTTGAAAATTAACAATAAATTTTATTTCAATTTTGAATAATTATATTTCATCACCACTAATAACTCGATTGTACGCTCCACGTTTCTCTTTTTCCAATGCTCCAAAATTCGTACTCCGAAATTTTGAAAAATAAGCAGTTGGTAATTCGACAATAACTCAATTTTCAATCTCAAACCTTTTTTAAAAAAGCATTTTTTAGGGGATTTTAAGTTATTCAGCGTCATATTAATTGAAACTTTTTTCAAGCCCCAGTTTCGAGAAGGGTGCAGCTCAAAGGGGTTGCATAAGCCACATTTGGTACGCTAGGCAAACTTTCAACTAATGTATCGCCTTTTATTTTTATGATACATAGATTTAAAATAGCTCAAAATTTTTGGCACGGAAAACGTCACAATTAGTATTTGAAATATTTTCTCATAACATGAATAGTTTTTGGTTTATTCAAGAAAAACTCAATGTAATCAATTATTTTTCCTAAAATAAACATTCAAAACCGGTCAAATCACATGGATCATATTAATATTACATAAATAAAGTTAATTGCAAGTGGATTACCATTAATTTCAATTAGGGTGATAATGGTGAGGGTATAATATTTTTTCTGAAAAGAAAAACCCTATTTTTGTTATAAATCAGTCAACTCTTATGCAAAAGACTTTTAACAGTGCTCATTTTAGAGGTTTGTCTATGTGCTCTTAAAAATATATATTTTGCGTTGCGTATGCGTTTTTTCAATGAAAAATGAGCAGTTTCAATTGTCAATAATCAACTTTAGAAAAAAGTTGCTTAGAACTAGTCAATCTATCGAGGTACATGATTACTTTTGATCTCCAAGAAAGGATGGCTTTCACTCCTAGTGCAAAAGCACCCTTTGGCACAGAGTAGATTTTGAAGAAGGTTATCAATACTACTTTCATACCAATTTTCAAGAAAATTGACTACGATGATCAAAATTCCTAGAGAAATCGGCTGGTTCCTGGCTTATTTATATTACCTACTACGGCACCCTTATCAAATTTAAAATATTATTACCGTTGGTATAAGTATTTTCTTTCTTTTCTCTTTCAACGACAGAATGAAGACATATTTTGTTCTCATATTTATCTGCCTGTTCCACTGATGAAATGCAAACAAATTATAAACAATTAGTTGCGAGCTTAACAGCTGTTTTTATGTACCCATACTATAGATGATTAATTTCCTTTTTCAGACAGACAGTACTAGAAAAAATATTTCAAGAAAAAATAAAATTGTAAATTTAATTATAGCGTTGGCTTGAAGAGGAAAGTTGTAAACGTATATATGAAATACTCATATATACCAAATGATTAAACCTATTCAAAATTTGATTCACAGTTACTGAAAAACTCTATTTATATGATTGTATCGCATATATGATCGCATATATGATAAAAATGGCTTCAAAGTGAAATGCGAAAATGTTAGTCAATAACTACCGTCAAATTTATTTTGCTATCAGCATCCTATCCAATTCTCTCTAACCACTACTATTGGTGGAATATTTTTATTGTGATTTTATGGGAAATGAAATTTTTTTTTCATTTTCCATTACTGGTATGTTTGATCCAAATGAATAGAATATTTTGCAATAATATAATTCTTCCCTTGTGATCTGAATCTGAATTTAATTCGTCACCATTAGAAACCGTTACAAAAATGTCGAAAAATAATGGGTCCTTAATTCTTACAAAAAATAATTCTATCTGGAAACAAAGTGAATAAATCAAACTCATATGGGATGGAGTATGTGAATATATAGATTTATTAATTTTTAGTTCTTCTCTTCATATGTTTTTGTTAAAATATGGTATTATCTAAAATCAGAACTATTTGTCAGCCAAAGTAATTTGTTGTGAGATTGTGGCAATAAAATACTAAAGTATAATCTTTTTAATATTTGTTCCTAGGAGATAAACTCAATGACCGAGATTTTCGTAACACAGGCGAGACCTTTATTTTTAAAACGGAAATACCCTTCCAATAATAGAAAATATATTTATTAAGCTCTAGCATGTACCACTTTTCAATAGCTTAATTATCCCTGTTCACATTAACAGGTAAGTAATTTTATAAAGGGGTGGTTAATATCGGTAAATTTTATAGCCGAAAAATTACCTGAACTGTTTTATTCAGAATAATGAACATTAAAAAATAGTATTTTGTTAAGTTTCATGGTTCTCTATTCATAGTGTAAAAGGCGATAATAATGACGAAAATGTTGAGTGAAACGCGCCGCAGGCCATTTTCCGAAAATGTGAAAAAAACTTAGTAACAAGCGTACTGTGTTAGTTGTAGCGTGTCATTGGTGCAGTGGATGAATGGGAATAAAAAAAAAGCATGCCTTTTGCAACTCCAATGGTATGACGGGATCCTTCTAACCATTTTGACTACTGCTATTTTTATTTAACAAAGACTGAGAGACTGAGAAAGGAAAGCACAAAATGAAGTAACCAAATTTGCCGTCTGCTATACGACGTGTTTCCCATAACGAAGATTTACCGTTACCGATTGCACGTATAGATCCGCAAAATATTGTTTTAGAAGATACTGGAGACAACGTACTATCAGGAAGCTCCGAAGAACAATGTACCGACCCTATTTTTACTCCAAGTACCGGTTCCAGAGAGCCATATTTGATTGTTCAAAGTGAATTGAATGATTTAGCACGTGATTTGGAGTTATCAAAGAAACAGTCTGACTTCTTGCTTCCCGTCTTAAGTAATGAAGCTTGTTAGCTATAGAGATAAAAATTACCACCTTTAGAAAAAGAAATGCTACATTTTCTGCATTCTACAGTATGGAAAATTCGTTGTGTGCGTGTACGGAATTGATGGTCTAATGAAGGAGTTTGATATTGAGCATAATCCCAGTGAGTGGCGCCTATTTATTGACTTGTCTAAATACAGTTTAAAAGCAGTGTTATTACACAATGGAAATTTAAAACCGTCTATACCAGTTGGTCATTCTGTGAAGATGAAAGAAACTTATGAAAATATTCGCTCGCTTTAAGACAAAATTAAATACAACAAGTATGAGTGGCAGATATGTGGGGACCTGAAGGTGATTGGAATTTTAATGGGACTTCAGGAAGGGTTTACGAAACATTGCTGTTCTGTTTGTATATGGGACAGTCGGGCAGTAAATCAACACTAGGTAAAAAAAAACAAGAAGTGAGTTTCAACCGGGATCTCAAAATGTTAAGTTTATACCTCTTGTAGATACCAAAGAGGTCCTTCTGCCCCCCTTCACATTAAACTTGGATTGATGAAAAACTTTGACTTATGTTATGGTTAAAAGGGTGATGGATTCAAATGCCTTAGAGTTGAGTGCTGCCAAATTAAAGGAAGGTATTTTTATTGGGCCACAAATAAGAAAATTGCTGGACTATGACAATTTTGCAAAAAAGCTCACCAAGCAGAAACTTAGAGCATGGAAGGCATTTGTTAGTGAAGTGAGGGGATTTTTGGGCAGCAATATGGATCCAAATTATGATGGAAAAATGTTCAATGAATAAAAACGATCCAAATTTTTTTAGCAATGTTGTGTTTTGGTCACGTAACAATCCTCGTTGACTGCGTGATTCTCACACTCATTATCCCAAAAAACTGAATGTATGGGCTGGAATAATAGGCGTCAAAATAATTGATCCGTTTTTCATTGAGGGTAACTTAAATGATCCAGCGTATTTAGATTTATTGGAAAATAGTATGATACCTGAGTTGGCTCGGATATTTCCAAATCCAAGTAAATATTTTCAATTACATTCACAAAGAACTTCATTATTAGAAATTTTCAGACAATACAATATCTCAAACGACAATATTTTGCTACAACAAGATAGTACCCCACCTCACTATGCTTGTTTGGTGAGGCTATGTCTAAATAATATGTTTCCCAGAAGATGGATTGGAAGACGTGGTTTTATCGAATGATCTCCGTGATCATCCGACGTGAATCCTGTGGGGTCAATCGGTTATAAAACAAAACCTGCCAATATTCAGAAAATAAAAGATAGGATTATCATAGAGATAAGACGAATTGAGCAATCAGGGATGCTGCAAAATGTATTGCAAAATGTATTAAGTTTTAAAAATCGCATGGCTTGTTGTATTGAACTAAATGGACAACATTTTGAGCATCTGCTATCATCGCATTTACTGTATGTTTTCTAAATTTTTTTTACTGGGACTACCTTGTTACGAGATTTGTATCAGCAGATAAATTATTGAAGAATATTAAATTAAACGAGTTTATTCAATCGCAGGAATTTAAATGTACAATATTTATTGTAACTTTGGTGCAGATACTGTAAATGTAGCTATAACTCTGAAATTATGGCATTTAAGTATAGAGAATCTTACATGAAAAATAATCAGTATTTCTTAAAACTCAAAATATATAGGGTGATCCATTTCAAATAACAAAATTTGTGTGAAAAGGCAAAGATCTGACAACAATGTAGATACAACCATAATACGTATCCCAAGACCGTCGCCTACAAAAATTTATAAAAATTGTACAAGCCGTTTCCGAGATAATTGAGGCGTTCCATACATAAAACTCACTCTGTATAAATATGAATGTGAAATATTGAAAATTACTCATATTAGTCAACAGATAACTGCGGTATATTAATTATGTAATAAAAATTATAAAAATCACACATTTGAAGTGTCAGAACACATAAAAATTATATTTGTAGAATTTTGTGGGATTCACTTGTGTTTAAATTGAAATACGTCTAACTTGAGGTTCAGTCATTATTAATGACGTTGAGTTAAATTGTGAAGAACATTGAATTATCATAGGATAGACTTGGTTAGGTCGTAACAGATGATGGAATATATCAAGAACAGTGCAATCTAGGCACATGAAACCTTATCAAAGTTGACCTAGACACATAATACGAAGCGAATTTTTCTTGCTAGAGAAACGTTATTCCAATTCTAATACTATTGAATACTTTGTCTGGAATATATATTAGATTTCTCCTTTCATTTCTCCAGATATAAATTCAGTTTTTCCCATCTTGTTTGTATTCGAACGATTTATGTACTTGGCTTTAGTTAAAAAAACAAAATATTTACTGTTTCAATGAATATTAAGATTAACCTCACCACCTTAAAAAATTAGGATCATTATAATGATATAATTCAAAATATTCATTTTTGAGGGAATTTATAGTAAGACTTGACTAATTTGAAAAATAACTACAATCTTGCGATAACTGTTTTATTTTTCTACACAAATTCTGCACCCCCAATTTTTCTTCGAAATTTGAAGGCATTGCAGGTTGGTTATAATCTCATAGATTAATTTTAAAACATTTCTATAGAATTCTATTTGATATCACTAGCATCTAACTTAATGGGCGGAATAAGATTTGATGAGGTTATCCAACAAAATATTTGAGCTATAACATTTAAATAAAATTGCTTTCGTATTCGAGTAGAATTGTTCAAACATATCACCATTGTATTATTTCAATCAGGTATTCATCCTCACGCATCAAAATTTCATTGTTCCCATTCGGAAGTAACATATTGCTCGAAACCACATACTGTACATTTTGATGTGATACTGTTTTTAGTTTATAACAACCATTGTTGAACATTCTAATAGAATCATGTTAATTAGAAATAACCATACCAAAAATATGAATTTCTGATAATTGTGGAATTGTAAAAATAAATTATTTTTAGGTGGACATGATACTTAATCATCAATATCTCCTGGAAATAGATATAAAAATGAAAAAATAATCTATGTATTGGGTTTTTGTTATAGATACTGTTACTTCAGAACTCCACATTACTTGGCAATATGACACCTCAAATAGGGATATCACAAGAAACACTACAAAAAGCAGATATAAATTTCAACCCTATGAAGTGAAAATCCTTCAATAATTTTCTGACACCAGAAGAATCCTTTTTTATGGAATTGCGGCTTCTTAATATGAAAGCAAAATATTGTGTACAATATTTGCTTCCCTGATAGGTGTGCGTAGTATTATTGAAATTGAAAAAAATCCAAATCTGTTAATGACAACTGATATGAAACATGAAATTGATGCGGTGGATTTAATCAACAACTCGGCTTTGCAAACATCCCCGCCTAATTTACTACAGAACACCACATAATATGGCAATATGACAGCTTAAGTATAAGTACGTAATAAGTACGGCTTATTGATTGGACATCAAAATAATTTGTACAATATTTACTTTACTGGTGTCTTCAAAGCTATATTCATCAAGTAATAAAGGATATGATGTTATAACTATATAATAATAATTTTATAACTATCTCTGCTACCGAATTTTAAAAAAATAATGTCAAATTTATAGAAATATATTTAAAAAATGTTTAAGTCTAAGTTCAAAAGCAGCATTGGTTATAGATTTTTTTATGTACAATGTTGAATTGGATTTACTAGCATCTACTGATGTAAAATGAACTGTAGTCTACTATTCAATAGAGCAGATACAATAGAATTGATTCATAACTTCACTATCACAACCCATGTCATCTTCATCCACTTCATTATTTTCAGATTCGGAATCGCTATGGCTTCTATCATTTCCTACACAGATTAAGATATTGTGAATCTTATCCATATTCCACTCTGTTTCAATGTATTCGTTCCCATTTTTTACGAATATAAACTGTAAATGCTCTCTTCCATTTAAATGCCTTTTTTGCTTGAATGGAATATTGTCTCAATTTCCCTTTATGAATTGCGGTATAAGAATAAATGATCCTACGAATTATTTCTTTTTCAAATATATCCGCTGACCATTTAGAAGTAGAAGGTTTTTCCTGGCGGTTTGAAGGGAGCAGGTGGTTCATTTTCACCAGCTCCGTTAATAAATCTTTTTAGCGTATTGGAAGCAACTCCACTCCATAGCTTTAAATTGGCTGAAAGTTATTTTAGTGTTTTTCTATTTTTCACCTTTCAAAATTATGTACATGTAATAAATTATTTTTTCGACTTTGTGTATGAAAAGCTTGATGGTTTTTTATAAAGAAAGGATATAAAATACGTGAAATAATGAAACCAAATATTTCTACAGATTAAAATACGAAGTAAATTCATAAAATAAGTTCTGTTTGATTGTATGAATATAACTTCCGAAATTTTGTGTTCTCGAAATAATGTGGTAACACATATTTCCAGCTCGTTATCATCGTAAAATTCTTGCCACCCAGGGAAGATTTTACTTATAAGAAGAAATGTAAATTGCTAGGAACGAGGTCCGCGTTGTACCAACACGTCCTAGCTAGGAGTTTTTTTGTTACGTTCACAGTGTTAGGTCTGGTATTATCGCGGAAAAAACAGCACCCCTTGACAGCAATTCTCGGCGTCGCAATTTCTTAATGAGCTCGCAGTGAACATATGGTTGATTTTTTGGCCTCGTAGTAACAAATTATTCAGACCTTTTAGGTCTCAAACAATATTGCACATGAATTTTTGAGGTGTGGAGATTTGCTTATCTCATTTTTCATCCGGGAAATAAAATTTTGGGGTACCGAATGTAAGTTTTTCAGTAACAATTGTAATCAGTAATGAAATACGGGTGTCTACATCGTTATTGATCGTGCACTTGATCAGGGCCCTATTGAACTGTCTAACCCATCTTTTAGTCATTGAAAAAACTAACATAATTTTATTATGTCCAACTTTATTAGCATTTAGAATCACAGATCCGATTATATAAGCGGCGGCATTTTGAAATAAGGCTGATATCATAAAGAATATCGACAGCAGCACTCTGTAAATTTCTTCTGCTGGAGTCAAAGTAACTGTCAACTCGGAATTGCTTATTGAATTAGAAACGGACATTGTGAATAATCTATGTACTTAACCTTCTATTTCACTGCATGAGATAATAACATTTTGCTAAAAGTAAATAAACAATACAAAGATAACATAAAAGTTGAGTTACTAAATTAGTCACACGACTATGTTAGGAAAATTCAACCACCTTTAAAGTTCGATAAAGTCAACTAAAAATATGTAAACCAAAATTGGAAGACTATAATTTCCGAAGAAGTCTTTAATAAACATAAACTAACTACATAAATAATAACACGTTCATTTTATCAACATTTGGGCTCAATCTCAATCAACGGCATTATACTCGGCACTAGTATGAATCACTGCCAACGATAAAATCCACTTGGTATTGAGTAGCTTAGTCATTGAAATGAAATATCAACGAAACAATCAAAAATGAGAAAAACGTTGTTGTCACTCAATTTCCAGAAGAATACTATAAAATCTACCCTAGCTCTTGAAGTTTTCCACAGGTCATTCTGTATTTTATTACTCCAATGAAAAAATGTCACACTAGTAAGGAAGAGTACAAACTTTTCCTGTTATACACGTCCAAACGAAAGTGGCGTAAACTTCTGAAAAGTATATAGAAGAAACTTCTTAAGTAACTTCACAAAAGAATCTTAAATTATTCGAAGACGTTTTTGTTAAATTGAATCACTTGAATAGATCTTGAAATGAACAGATAAAGTATCAGTGAATTATTATTTTTCTAAAACTGTTCAAATTGTAAAACTCTGAAAAGAGCAGTTGTTGCTATATTATTCAAGACAATGGGCGAAATCGGAAAAATCTGAATGAATTCATGAATTTAATAGACATTCACATGGAATTAATTTTTTCTCTTTTTGAATAAGTATTCCATTTAACTAAACTATCTCAGTCCTAATTAAGTATCAATCAACTCATTTGTAAAATTTAAATTTGCAATCGAATGATGAATTTTATAGTAAACAATTATGGAACGGAAATTATAGAAGGTCTCAGTTTGCCGAATTTTGGTTAAACCTCATAGTATTGTTGGTGTTTATAAATTCTTGAGATTACAGATTTTCCGAACCCCTAAACAAACAAGGTCTAAACCGAGAGTCCGTCAAAATTCGTTAGCATATTAAATCCAAACAATATTGAAAATTACGTTGTCGTATTTGAAATGTTTAGTATAGAAATAAAAGGGTATTTTGCCGCAACAGAAATTCATTTGTCTCCCTAATAAAGTGAAACTCCTCCCAATGGAATAATTGTTGTAAATTACAAATATGTAGACTTCAGGATGTCGATTGAAGAACATTTATATTCCTAGCTTCAAACAGAAAACCAAAATATGGGCATACATTTATTTTTAAAGAGAACAGATTGTTGGCTAGTTGTCAATTAAATTAAAAGAACAAAATCCTCAAAATTTCAAGCAGACATTGGAATTAGCTATGCCTTATTGGCATTTTAAATATAGACTATTAGATTTTAAGTTGCTAGATTTGACTCGTTTGTTCGAAAACGACTTAAGAGGTTTTGATTTACGTTGTTTTATGACAAAATATTGCTGAGGAATAGACTTTGATTCAAACGATATGATTAGAATCTAATTTGCGATATGTTTTTTTATTATTATAATAGTACACTTTATTTATTCTCAAGATGTACGGGGCATGAGAAGAAATGAATTTATAGTATCTCTAGTTCCAAATTCAAATGGAACTAATGGTAAATCATCTTCCTGCAGGATAGATAGTACCGTAATTTCATATGAATTGGAAATTAATAAATTAATTACTAATAATGATGCTCTAGAAAAAATAGAATCAATAGGAACTGAATTAAGGAAGTTTTTGATGGAATTATCAAAAATGGAATCTCACTATTGTAAAGATTCATCGAGTAAGAAGTATTTGGGCCAATTTGATAATGCTGATGACATGACATGATAATGACAAAGCTGCATTGTACAAGAATTATGTTGAGTAATGCACAGATAAGAACATTAAGTCTCTTTCCTTGAAAACTTTCCATGAAGAGTAATAATCTAGGCTTATATTCTCAAAAAAAGATCAATGTGACCTTTGTGTCTCATAGAGCACGCGATGAAAAGTCTTTATAAAAAAGTAATGCCCGGCTTGTTTTCACAATGGAGGTTCAATCAATATTTCTTTGTCCAATGCTTAAGTCATCAAAAATTTATTACAAACCAAATTGGTAGTCTACAACTGGCACGAAGCTGAAAAGTGACAAGTGACTTTAAATGAATTTGCAGCAATTTTGTACAATTCCATCCAATTCAATGTCAGAATGGGAAGAAATTATTTTGTATAGTGATGGATGCGTCGCAAAATAAAAACGTAACTTTGTCAAACGCACTACTAAATCTATCGATGAATAAGGGCATAATTATCACTCAGAAGTACTTGGTAAGTGGTGCATACATTCCACAATTGAACGAGGAATCCGTAATAAAGAATCCTCGACCCTATCAAGTTGAATATTTAAATCATAGATATTTCAAAAAATTTTCGGCACTAAAATACCACATTTCCATTTGTCCAGGATATAAAACAGGAGATCCTACTGTTGATGATTTGTGTGCGCTACAGTATAGACCTGATGGAACACTATACTGAATTTTGATGACGATTGGGTGGCATTGGATAAAAGAGGAAGTCAAGAGGTTGGTGCTAAAGTTCCTCTTTATCACAATCCCCTGCCGATTAAAAAAAATTAAATACGACCATTCACACCCATTGAAGGAAGTAATACCTGAGGACTATCATCATATTTATGACACCCTACGTTTGAAGAAAATTAATTTTCCAAAGTGTTTCATATTATCATTTCATATATTGATTTTAATTATCATTATTCCATTCTTTTAATTTTCTTTGTTACTCAATTATGATTAGAATGTAGTCAAAATTTAAAATAAATAAAACCTACAAGTCTCTAGAATGTTTTGTTATTTTGGTTCAAAACCTTGTATGTCTGGCTATAAAGTTTATAATTATATTTTTTAGTAGAAATTATTGTAAGCAAGTCATAACCAACAGTAGTTATTGGTTAATCAAAGATCAGTTCACATAATTGGTATATGGCATGTTTTTCATCCCTCCTGCAAAATTAGTCAAAACTGACTTAGGAAGTTTTGAAAGTAAGTCGACGGTATATTTTCAAGCCAGAAAAAGTTATGTACAACTATTACATAATCTGTAAATCACTAAGAGAATATTGACTACTTTTGATATTTCTTATTCTTGTCAATTTAATAATATTAACCATTTTATGAAATAATATTATTCAATCATGTCAAAAGTCACGTCAAAATTATATCATGGTAGTGTGAGACTGGTATAGCTATGACCTTTCTGTCTGAGCTCTGATTCTCATACAATATAAATACTACTACATGATACGTACGAAATCAAATGGAAAGTATGATGACGCAAATATGAATTTCATGGATATCAGCTCATATTTTTGTTGAATAAAACAAAGAGCACAACTTGTCCTCACTATGTGCTTCCTACTCGATCCTAGAAAGTACCCTGAATATTCACCATAATAAACATATGGAAAATTATATGAAACTGCAAGCATTCCCTAAACACCAGTCCGAAGGTAATCGATCCAAAAAGTCGAGTATTTCACACTGGAGAAACTGAATAAATTTGTTAAACAAGCATCAGATTATCCATTTTTCTGACCAAAGTAATATTGGGAAATAGGTGTTGAGGCAGAACATATTACATTCCATATACATTGAAGATTCAGAGGATTAGAATGGAGCTCCTATAGAGAAGATATCTGTCACCAAAACAAAAATACCCAGATCGTTTATCGTATCAAAATAATTTTACGATATTGGTAAAAACTACGTTCCACTGTGACCTCATGCCACATCAATTCCAATTTTTTTCCAAAAGTGAAATTATTTGATATTATGTATCACAACACATATGCTTTCAGAACATATCCTTGTAACTTCAAACTATCACATTGAAATTTTTACTTATAAATTGAATAATGATCTGAATAATTCAATTTAACTGTATGGACGTGAGTGCTAACCAAGAAAAGCTATGAAAAAATAGAAGTGTGGGACAGGAAAGTACTCCGAAAAATACGGAAGAATGTGAAAATAAACAGTGAGTCATGGAGAACAATTTTTGCAATGAAAGAAATATATAACGATCCTACTATTGTGCAAATAGTTAAAACCCAAAGAGTCAGGTGGTTGGGGCATGTGTGCAGAATGATGTGTAAAAAGCAATCGTGCTATTTGTATGCATATATATATATATATATATATATATATATATATATATATATAATGCAATATATCGTAAAATAAAAATAAACTTTTCAATGCTTAGGGACACTAAAGCTTAACAATGTTCAAAAAATATGTCCCATTAAAAAGTATTTTAGAATTGTCAAAAATTTAGATACAACCACGAGATTTCATGGATACTTCTCGAAAAAAATTAACTGTGTAAGAAAATAATCTGGACCAATTTGAAATACCTACAATTACCAATGCACATCCAAACAACTACTATGAGTATATTATTTATTTACAAACGTGAATGATGTAACACCATTGATGTGTGTGATCAGAATCAGATGGAACTGTTTTTGAAACTTCTGCAATTTCATTATCGCGACACATTTCTCCTTTTTTCGATGCAATAAATTCATTGTTCGCTGTTATCCCTGTAGTAATTGAGAGAAAAACTGCATTGAATGTACTGTTAAATTCAATTTATTTGTTCAAACTAGTGCATATGTCTGAAAAATCTAATAAATGTCATTCGCAGTACGATAAAAATCAACATCATTGCGTCGAATGGTTTTATCGCTTAATTGAGGTAGTGCTGATTTCTATATATTTAAAAGTCCTTAAATTTTGTTTGAAAAATGCCTGGGTTCACACAAAAGTACTTCATAATAATATGTTTTCCAGGCGGATTATCGCCTACACTTTGATATTGTAATATAAACATTAAAAAGATATTGATCATACGTGAAAGATATTGACCATACGTAAAATATGTAGATATGGAGGTTCCTCCCATTCTGCCGTGGCTGAGCATTGAGCATTAAAACAAGTTGAATATATCAGAATTTTCACTCGAAATTCTCCATGTATTCTAACTTCTATAAAATATACACTGATGCATCCAAAACCCCAAATGGAGTTAGAGAGGCTGAAATCACTTCTCATAAACCTCCTTTAAAATATAAATTATCTCACGTAAGCTCTGTACAAACAGCAGAAATATATGCTATTCTACCAGCTTTGGTCGAAATTCAATCATCAAACATAGCAAAAACTGTAATTATAACAGACTCCTTAAATGCCTTTATTTCCTATATCTATACAAACGACCCTCTTCATCTACAACTCTAACTTGCATAATTTGAATCATTCAGTTGCATATTTTAAATAGAACACCATATATTTTATCACATTTTGCACTGTATTTGTTCAAGCTAATTCGTATGGTATTGATATCCCCTATACCTAAATCAAACTACTTTTGAGATATTAGTTCTATTTACCAGTTTTTATTTCATAGAAAATAATAAATTATCAACTAATAAAATGGTTGAATGGATTCCTCGTGTTTTTTCAGAAAGATATCCTAATCGACCAACGCAACGCAAATGCAACTATTGGTGCCAGTTTAATCACTTTAAGACAGACATATAAAAATAAATCACTAGTAGACAGTGACATAAACATGAATTATTTTACATTCCTCCAAATGCTTTCATTAGAGATTGTTAGAGAGATCTTACTTTGTCGACGAGAACAATTCACAACATTTTAACAAACACAAACCATTTTAAATCATTTGGTGCATTATTGAATATAAGGTGATCTTTTTCAAAGGGTGAAAGCTTCATAAAACAGTTATAGGATGTGGTGAAGTAAAGTTTAGTAATAATGTATTATTCAATCGATTTAATTCCAATTTTCTATCCAATCAAATAATAGATAATTCTACATCAAGATAGATGGAGTTTTATTGTTTTTTGTGTGATAAAAGATGTTACAATTGTAGCAATAAAATTTTATGATAAAAATTTGAAAGGTGAAAGATATTACCACGTTTCAGAAGAATATATTTGACCGGTGTTAGATACTCTGAGAAAGGCAGAGGCGACTTCAGTTTTGTTTCAGTAAGATCGAGCACCTCCTGTAACTTTTGCTCATTATCTTTAAAACGTATTCGATGCTATATGGATTATCAATCAGGCTCCGTTTTGTTGACTAGCTCGCTCTCCTGGCTCGGTTTCTTTAGATTTCGATGACTAAAGTTACATTGAAAATCAGGTCTTTTCCAAACAAACGACGAAGGACGATATAAAACAGAGAATCTCACTTCCTTTTAATTCTCTAATACCTGACCACATTCCTAGAAGTATAAGACACAAATTAAGGAAAAGGATTCATAAATGTTTAGAAGTAGATGGTGCCAGTTTTGAATACTCATTATGAAAGTTAATTTGTTTAACACTACATTCATTTATTTTTGTTTGTAAATTAATTCAAAATACCTAGTCAATGTCTCTTCAAATAATGAAAATCGTGGCCTACTTTTTGCTATAAATGTTATTAGGTTTCAACTGAGGTAATGGAATATATTAGAAGTGGTTGTATTCACACAACACAACAAGTATTATGAACCATTTCCCCATTTTCACGTGTTAATCTAAATTAAGAGCATGATTTTACAATAATTTGACAACATTTGAGCGCTGTGATTGATTCACTTGTCCCTACAATGTACTTTGGTCGCTGCCTATAGAAATATCGATGCCAAAGTAAATTGCTCAAAAAATCCAGCAGAAAATGTATTAAAAAGGATGCTTTATTCAAAGTAAGCAACTTATGAATGATTTGAATTATGCAAGCTGGCAGCTCAGCTGGAGATATGGAGTTAGCAGGCAAGCGCTTGTTGTTTATTAATAAAAATTACACGTCATTAGCTTCGTTATTGATGGTGATATCGGTATTCAATGTAAACTAGGATTTTTTTACTAAATTTTGAGAAAATCCCGAAAATATTTATTTTGTTGTATAGGATTTTGCAACAAAATAATGTGAAATTTGAAATTAAAATAATATTAGGTTCTATTCAAAATAGCAATGTTTATATCCGTCTATAATCGGAAATATAGCATCATCCAAAGCTCCCAGCTTTGTAATTTCAGGTTTCTAGTATAACTATTTCCACCATTAGTTTTGATCAAAACTTTTCGTTCCACACCCTGTACAAAACGAAATAATTAGCAGACAAGTACAAACATCTTCGTTTATTGTAAAATAATCCTAATGATATGTATATTTGAAGATATAAGGAGAATTCGAAGCATTTTACGAAACCTATAAATTTCTAATCGGAAACAGTGGAATGAGCAAAAAAACAAAACTGGAAAGAAATAAACGTTTTTAATGACTATAAAAAAAGAAGGTAACGAAATCTTTATTCATCATTCAGCGTCTCCTCATAATTTATTTAAATAAATTTAGAGAGTGAATGGCTTTAGTAACTACCATATATTTAAAGCAATTACATAATGAAACCTGTGGATAAAAAGTTCAACATATCACGGGTAAAGGTAACATAAAAGTACCCACAAATTTACCTATTTTGCACTGTAATTTACTATCAAATACTAATTAACATTACACGCAACTCGAATTCGGCACAAAATGTAAGAGACCCGACATTTCGGTATATCTGTGGTTACGCTTGAATCCCTAGATAATTCTTGGACATTTAGAAATTCCGTCAAGTTAATCGATTCGCTGCAATACCTCTGATTTATTGCCTCCGGTCCAATTCAACTCTTGAATAGTGAATGGTTGGAATATGTTCGTATTTGATGACGATACATTTCGCCTCACTCTCCACCGCTATTAAACATTTACAAAATTGATGACGGAATAGAGAACGAACCAACAAGATGAAATGTTTCAATTCGACGTTCGAAAAATTAATTATTATTCAATAATGTAAGTATATCGTTGAATATAGTAATTTAGGCACATAAGTACGAGTTACAGCTGGCGATACTGCATCCTTAAGAAGTGAATAGTGGGATATAATGCTTCCTGGATCCATCAACGGCTTATATTTGATGTCCCACATAAAAAAAGGAAAAATATTTGTTGAATCCACTAACAAACCGATGACTTTGAGTTCGCTGCACACTTTCCAATGATGTTCTTCCTACCTACTATACAAAATTTCATCAACGTATACATTAAATCATACAATTTTTCTAATTTACTGAATCAACTAACAAACGTCGTATCGTTTTTTTTTGGAAAAATCCCGAATAAACCGCCCTTCTGTTTCTACTATTTTTCATTTCTAATGTTAACAAATTCCACTGTCATAAATAATGTCCACGAAGCTCTTCTTTAGATCTTGATAATTGTAAATCAGTAATAAGTTCATCTATATCCAGTTGATTAATCGAGTGTAAAGTAATTTCTTGAAGAGATAAATGGTCTGATTCACTGGAAATAGATATAACTTCAACATCACTTTCAATGCTATCTTCTAATATATTTTGACTGAAATTACCGACACAAATTAGATTTAGAAGATCTTTCGATTGTTGAATTAGTAACAGACGAAAAGTTATCATATACAATACTTGCCTTATTTGCCAAAGGAACAGACATTTTCATGACTACACTTTTAGGTTTATGGATGTAGTTTATAAAGTCTTGAACATTTGGAAATACAAAATAAGTCACAGTCTGTAAATTAGTGATATTTATTTCGCTAGAGCAAACGGATTCCTACTTCGAAAAGCTGAAATGCAGTAATGAGTATGTGAAACGGGGATTGGATATGATGATACCGCAATCAAAGCTGAGTTAATGATAACTACATCAAGTAAATTACATTGAATACGTTGTAGATATAATGGATCGTAGATTTGGTATTACAATTTCAAATCAGGCACCGTATAGATCATAACGAACTTATTAGATTAAGAGTTTATTGATGCGTCACAATTTAATGTTTGATATTTCGTAGCGTGGACCAATTGTATTGTACTGCATTATACAGTTTCATCCTTTTAGTATGGTAAGACATTATAAACAATTTCGAAGGTTACTTTAGTGATACAAGAGATCAAAAAGAACAAATTTGAGTGATTCAAGTTACTATTGATGCGAACGATATGATAAACATTGAAAATAATTTACTCAGTTTTCATTCCCTTATTATTCTGTATTATGGATTATGATGACTTACTGCTCCAAATTATTATTTAGAGAAATACATAAAGAATGAGTCCTCTTATTTATGTAAACAGAAGTTTTAATGATTGCTTAGGTATGTCAGAATACGTGAATCAGTATGATGGTAATTTTGAAACAATAAAAGTGTCTACCCAATCTGTATTAACTTCAAGGCTTCAGTTCTACCGATTTCAACTAGATTAAAATTAACACAATATAATCAAAATTTATCCTTACGAAGGGATTATTAGTTAATTCGATACCCAACAAAATGTTTGTACCAAATGATAAATGAGAATTAAATAATTAGAATGAAAATTCTGGGCACAGTGCTTCACTTGTAATTTATGGATTATTGATATAGAGTGGAATTATTATGATATTAATTGAATCCTTCATTGCATATTTTGCAAAAGTGTACGAAGTATAACTATCAAATAATGAAACTGACATTACCTCTAGTCATTGTAAACAAATAAGTAAAACTCTGGCCTTTATGTTGTACTTTCATTTTACAAGAAATACTTTTGGTATAACTTTAGGACAACGAATGAAAGTTAAAATTCATTGTAAGAATTATTTCATAGTAGTTTATTATCGCCTGTACGTATTTTTGAGTACTTTATGTCGAAAAGACGTTCAAAATTTTTCCCGCCTAGGTCCCCCTTCATCATGGGTTATCTGACTCGATCCAACCATTGGCACCGATTGAGTTTTCATATGATTAATGAAACTGCAAATATTTTTCAACATACAAAAAGTACTTGAAACTGCAAATATTTTTCAACATACATAAAAAGTACTTACGATATTGGTGCTTAAAACTTAAAACAAAGTAAATACAAAAATGTATTTACTATGAATATTATTGAAAATGACTCCAACTTATTTATTATTACTTTGTGAAAAGTAAAAAGAAATAAGATTCAAGTTCGCTGAAACTGTGATACAGAACAGCAACACGCGTTTTGAAGTTGACAGAAGAAGGTTAGCATGGACCAGAGCATGAATAGGGGGAATTTATTATTAAAAACCACACAAATAAAGTTGGGAACAAAACTCTCTTAATAAGCTCGTGTCGCACATACAAAACGCAACAGAACACTAACATAAAACGGGTCAGTCACTGTTTGGCCGATAGGAACGATTCTGTGGATATAGGATATGGATATGTAGGATGTAGGATATGTGGATATAGAAAAAAACGATAAATATGGCCTTCAGTCGCGATTTCGGATTTTGTTGTATGTTCCCCTCCCATTTTTATTTACTACTAACATTGTTTACGGTTTACGGGATCATACTTTATCCAGATTACCAAACTCAATTTTTACAGCAGGCTTGTTGCGTTTGCTTTTGTTTATGGGCATGAGAACTTTTGGCACCATATTTCACATGTTTTTCATCTTGCGTAACATCATGTGAATGGTATCGTTTATACTGATATTCACTAATATAAGGGAAGAATAGTTGGATCTCCAATAAAAGTGATCGAGAGAGTTCCTTCACGCAAATCGTCTTTTATTAATTAACATCCCTCTTTGACGTACGTTGAATAGTTGTGCAAAAGAATTACTACAAATACGCACAAAACAAAATTAAAACGTATCATCGACCTCAAACTAAAAGATTAGATTGAATTTTTAACTACCGCTTTCTGCTTAAGCTCGATATGAAGCTTCTTTGAGGATGATTTTGCCAAATGAAACAGGAAAAAATTTTCAAGTAAATTTATTAAGCAATTTTTCAATACATGTTGTTGAATCATGTACTCATATATTTAACTTAAAACTTGTAGTCGAGATAATTGAAGTACCTATATAATTGAAGATCAGCTAGTCGACACCTAATGATCAATTTCATTAGAATTTTTCGATCATATTCTCTATAATATAATATTCAAAATTAAATGAAAATTTACTAAATATGGTATAGTTTGGTAGTATATTGTTTGAATCTATAATAACCACTTAAGCAAATTATTTTAATTGAAACGTATACAACTCTCTAATGAAAATTTGTCCACAAAATATTACCAAGAATACTCAGAATAGCGAATGATCGAATACAACTTGAAGGAAACAATGAGTTAAGAGCGTCAACAAGAGAAAACAATGTTTGAATTGGATCCTGAATCTCGAATAATATCTCAAACTAATGCTTTGATTTTATCAATGAATTAAACAATCGAGTTATCTAGAATTCTAACTTCCAAATACAAAACTTTGTATATTATATAATTTGATCAACATATCAGAAGATGGAAATAACATAACAAGAGTTTATAGTGAATTAATAGATTCAATGATGTTTATTAATTGATTTCATAAACTTGCATTTAATAATCCAAATTATAACAATGGACACTGAAACAATAATGATAATATGATCATTGAACAACCAAATGGAAAGATGTTAATGGTTCAAGTATTCCAAGCTGGAATTCATCATCACTGCTTGGTTATGTTGTGATGTCTACAGATCGTTGCAGTTCTAATGCACTGAGAATGTTTTTATGGACATCATCTATACGTTCATATTTATACCAGCTAGATTATGAACGTTTTCATAAATGTATATCAAAAATTTATCAAGCCGCAATTCTTGGTTCCCATTCAAAAGCTCAAAATATATTAGAGTTAGTACACTTTGGTATTTAATTTTGCCAAAATTATATATATATATATATATATATAAATTTCTTTAATTTCTTATTTCTTAGGCTTTTTGATATATTAATGTATCTAAATGTTCTTGATTTTAGGTCTCTTCTGTTTTAAAATTAGTTTTTTTTGATAATTTTCAAAAAAAAATAAACTTTGACGTTTCGACTTTTCTTTGAGTCTTTATCATAATTTGAAGAAAAATCAAGAACGTTTAGATTCATTTATATATATATATATATATATATATATATATATATATATATATATATATATATTGTTTTTTCTTGGAACGAAGTCTCACCAACTAAAGTAAATTATGAGCGTTTCACCAATTTTCAAGGTGGTTTACCGGAACTCACCATTTAAAAATTGACTAAACTTTCGATACTTTGATTATATTGTTAGTTTACTCATAATTTCACGACCCTAGGTCGTATGAGACATAAACTTATTATGACTTATTTAAAATCCAATTTGATGTGCTACCTACAGGTTTGACTTTACGGCTATTCTTCTGTTCTGTAATATTGCTAAATGAATTAAACTGACAAATATTCAAAAATTTTTCATTACCTGTGATGTGTCCTTGTACTTAACAATCGTGTAATAAAAGAGAGAGAAAGCTAACATAATAAAAGTAAATGGTTTCCTATAAAAAGGTTATATTCTATTCAATATGCAAGGTAATTCCGCAATTATTCAATGCTAACCAAAAGTTCCCTTATACAAGTGAGTAGATGGAACTTGGAGCGTGCTCCCACGAACATGAAAATCGTATTTTTTTTATTAAAAGGTTATGCCAACAGGGTTGTGAGACTTCAAAGATATAATCTTTAATGATTATACAGAAAAAGGGAAAACGGTAACTGGTCATAATTATAATGATATCTGATACATTTTGATACCAATATCGAGACAAAATGTCATCTCTCGGAAATAAGAGTTCTGTTCATCACGACAACAAGTTTGCCCATTCGTCGTAACGATTGATTATTTCATTCGTCATATTCACTTGATCTGTCTCGTTCCCGATACTTTATAAAATCGGCGCTCACAGAAAAATGAATAGGTAACGGCAAATACACACACCTGTTTTGTGAAACTTATTTCATGGATGGTTTGAACAAACTAGTAACTCGTAAATAATAATTTTTTCTTTTCCATCAACCCAATTTGTTTCTTCTTGAATTCCTAGTATTCTTGAAATTTTTTAGAATGAAAGAACCGCTATTATCACTAATTAACGAAAAAATAAGAATATCACAAAGTGAAATGAGGAAAGATTTTATCCGCTAAATATGAATTCTAAACTCTGTAATGTCTTAATTATTTCATGACATTATCAATTTTGTATATCAAAAGCACAGTATAATTCTATATAACATCAACTCAAAACTTTGCGAAAATTAGTAGAAACTGAAGACTAAAAATTAATTCCCTTAATTAGTTCCCAGCAATCAGTGCGAAAATAATTAGTCCTGTCTATCTAAAACCTAAAGAAGCTCCGGGAAATCAACAATATGGAAATTTCTGTTTCACTCAGCTTCATATGCCAGGCAAACAGATTGCAGTTAAATTAGATGTATTATAATTATCAATATTGAAAAGGTTTCAGTGGAATGCTTTTCAAAGTAGACATGAAATTGAAATTGTAATAATATTTTTTCCATAAGCTGTTTCCGACCAGTAAATTGAAATACTATTTTTAGAAAGGATAGAATTGGAATTTATGAACATATCGTATGAAAAAATCAGATCGATTGATTCAAAAAATAAAATGACTGTCTTCCTTTTTCTTTGACAAGGAGCAAACAATTTAAAAATGAAGTAATAAAAATATTTTCTTTTATTACAATTTATAAAAATTGAAATAACGATTAACAGCAATAGGGAAGATGATCATAAATACAAAAAAAAGTATTAGCAGCGAATATAGGATATCATGCATATAAGAAGAACATAAAAAGCAAAAGACTAACTGAGAAAACGAAAATGAATATTAACAAAGTAAGACCGATACCACGCAGAAATAATGTTAATACCGAAAAAAGAAGAAGAGGAGCTGAGAATAACAGAAAGAAAGAGGAATTTACGATAAGGATATAATTACAAAAATTAAAACATATACTAGAACAGCTGGGATCTTTGTTAAAATCGCAATGGTAAAATCTCTTTCGGGTTCACATAAATTACTAATATAGAAAGTCCCACTGTATATTGACTGATAAATATTTGTCTTTCCGCCGCTGTTTTTTTTTTCTATTTATAAAATATTAAACCTTATAGGATTTTAAAAACGTTTTTATCAATGGAGTTACTGTTAAATTGAAAGAAAAAATTTGAAGTGTGAAGATTTAATTTGAGAAATTATGTAGGTAAACATTTATTCTATATTAAACGTATATAGTTATAAAAACTAATTTAATTTGAACATTTAAAAAATTTTTATAGTAAATTTGAAGCTTCAAATATTATAATGATTTCAACCAACTCGACATATATTTGAATTCCAAAATAATGTGGTATTACTTTGCTGGCTTAGGGAAAATCTCCTCATTCAATTATTCTTTTAGATTGAGTAGGAATGAAGCTGTTATTCCTCAATACTACGTTGAGTTTATCAGTGTGAAACTTTCATACGATTTTCTCCTTTAACGTGAAATCTCTTTCACAAACTTTTCTCTAGAAAGTTTAGTATCGACAATAATTTATTAACCGTGAGATTAAATAACTTCTTCTGCTTTAAACCGCACTCCATTGTAATTTATTATAAAAATACTCCACGGATTCATCAATCCTAGCTTGTACTAGACAGCAGAAAAGCTATAAAATAATGACTTTCAAAATAATTTTAAGTTTTATAGTCACGTACAAATAAGATGATGTTTTGTTATTAACAAATGCTGTGTGTAGTTTAAGTAACGTAATCATTCAAATGAAATATCACATCATGTGATAGTTTCCAATGAGAAGTATAACTTAAGAAATCACAAAAACTTATCACCAATAATAAAGGATTCGCATGTTATATTCTGATATGGGGAAGTTTTGTTTTTAATTTTGTTTATGTTATACTTTTCTCAAGATTTTCACTTATTATTTTCTGTTCTTTCTTTGTTGTAGTTTGTTGTTCAGTTTGTATCTAAAATATGTAGGTATGGCTAAACAATATTGGATTATATCAATTACACGCGTCAAGAGACACATCCTGGAATCTGTCTTTAAATAATGACCTGTATTTCAAAAGTAGATTCAAATGCAGGTTTCATCACTAGAATCTTCCATATCTTCAACTGACAATAGAAAAGTAATGTATGTAGGTGTAGTGTAAGTTATATCACATAAGATTTATTAATTATCCTCTTGTTAGCATTATACAGCATTTATAGCGCTTCTACAATTCCGAAAAAAATATTTTCTCGATTTTGCAATTATCTGTAGTTATACTCAGATTTGGAGAAAATGCCTAGATAAATCAATTATAAAGTATTTGAAAAATCATTGATTATCTTTACTTAACCCAGAAATACCCTTTCAAATGGCAAGAGGTTTTAGGTAACATATCTTTTAAAAGTTGCTTCATTTGCTTCCTTTTCTATTATTTTGATTGATATTTTAAGTTAAAATTGCTTAGATTATTCTAAAAGAAAACAATTCAATTTTTAGGCTTGTGCTTTTAAAAATTTCCACCTTTAAAATCCATATTATGGTACAGATTGTCCTCAAAAACTTCTCAATATTTATATTTAAATGAAAGGAATTATTTTTTTGAGTTTTAATCAAGATTCAGATCAAGAATGAGGTGGTGTAGCGGTTATTTTTACTTATTTATTATTTAAGTACTGTAGAATTTTATAAAGAATTGTTATACAACTTTTATAATTTTTGTCATATTGGCATTCATATTTTCACAGGATTATAACAATTTTGAGTTTGCTTTGTAAAACATCATGTTATAGTGATAATTGAGACTGAACATATTGAAAAAGCGTTGTACATTGTACTTTTTTTACGGTTTAAAATGAAAATACTTAATACGTTTACATTAATATTTTTTATTAACAGTTATATTCGAACAATTTTCAGAAATAATTCCTGATTGGTCGTGTCAACACATAATGTCTTTGGCCATGGTCCCAAATTTATTGAGCTGTTTTGCTATTTTGGTGATTTAAAAAAGGCGTGTCTTGTCTGTGCTATTTTTTGTAATTTTGGTAGAATTTTCCTGTGAATTTTCAAGAACTTGATTTTAGTATGGGATACTTTTATTGAAAGAAAGAAATGAAATCTTTAATGTCATCAATTCTCAATTTTCCAAATCCATTACATACTTCTGTAGGGCGAAGAGATAAAGCAGCATAAGCTTAAAACTGAAAATATGATATTTAATAAAATTGGTATACATAACTTCATTAGCATTAAGAATTTATCGGAACAGCGATTTTGATAAAATCGACATACTTTGTGATATATTTGACAGGTATGTCGAATGTGCACAAGGCACTATTAATAAAATGCTTTTAATAGTGTTAGTACCATCTTTTAATAGAGGAAGGCATTAACTCCATTTTTATGGTTCTTCTTTTTTTTTATCGATGGCTACTTGCCTATATGACTCATATGTTTTGAAAAATGAAGACAATATTGATTCTAATACATAACAAAATTCTCAGTGTTACTGTATAGTTTTTAAAGAAAATCGTGTCTAATAATCTTATAGTTAACCTCCTCAACTACCACCACTCTCAGATTTTCAGAATTTCCACTATGTGGCGACGCAATCATGTTCCAATAACTCTCTTTTTAGCCTCGACATTTTTGAGCTATTAAAAGCAGGTAAAGTCGGCTTGATAAAGTTGCCATATTCCGATAATTCCATATTATCAGCAAATATTTTTCATCAAATGTACCATTTATGAATTGTTTAATTTTTTCGGGAATTTGTGACAGTTTTGTAACATTGTTGTTCCAAAAATGTGCCCAGCTTCGCTCTAACTCTTCAATATAATCTGAAAACGTATATTCCGGAAAATAATTTACCTTAGCTTGCATTCTACAGTTCATTGATTTACTGTAAGTGAATCGGATTTTTTGAAATGATATCTGTAAATCTATTTTTCACCGATAATTCCTCGTATTCCCATTATAATGAATATTATAAATCTGTTTGAGTATAAAGAGCAACAATAAAACGTTGACGAAAAGTTGACAGCAATAGTAATTGTGCAGTGTTTTGGTCGTGTTGTTATAAAAATTCGGGTGAATATTCCAATTACCTTAATAGATATCATGCACTAATCCTCGGCGTTCCGTTGTAACATGTAACAATTCATGGTTGAATCATAATAACAGTGAGACAATCCTTCTCACTTTCATAGCGGATATTTCTCTCTGTGTGAGAAATTCTTCATATTTTACTTTTCATATATAGGAACACAACCAGTGAAATTTCCAATACGTAACCAGTTATTATGTAACCTCAAATATAAAACGACAAATCCCAAAGATTGAAATAAACTTTCAAAAAAGTACTGATATCAACAATAAATTCTGCCGTTCTGCTATTCAGCATTCAGACGATAACGTCGTAGGCCTACTATAAGTAAAAACAAAAAAGGTTTTATGGGATCCATGTCTCAGCTTTTATATGAACCTCTCCACGAAGCTTACCGGCTAATTATGCCTTTTGTAATAACGAGTCATTATAAATGTCGATATTGATAAAAATCTGATCAGCATCACGTTCTTCGGAGGAAATTTGTTTCAATATTCGTTACGGCATTAGCCAGGAAAGTACTTGTTTCCTCCTTCGAGAAACTGCAGACTCCGTTTTCGTATTCGAAAAAATAGTAATGATCGTAGGAATTAGAATATTATACGTATTCTAGTGGTTTTTTGGTCGATTCCACTCTCGAAGGGGTAGGGATTTTCTGTATGTTCATTTAGACCACAAATTCTAAATATTTTAATAAAATCAGTTTAAAGCGATTTTTTCCACAAACTCAAAGTGATTAAAAATTACATTCCTGGCCTAGGTCACATCTGGTGCCCAGTGAAAAATTCTATTAGGAATTCTGGTAAATATATAAATTTTCGCACAACTGAATAATGTAAAATTCGATTTGCTATTTCAATTATATTAAAAAAAAAATGACAGAAAATAAAATAACGAAAATGTAACAATCATTTGAAAAATATTTCAGTTGTCAAATTACATAGAGATTCATACAATATTCAATCAATTTGCACTTGATGCGACTCAAATAATTACAACTTTGAGCTCGGCCGAAAAAATAAACAAACTGAGTGGAGAGTAGGCAAAAATATAGCCAAGCATTGAAGTTATAATTCAATGTACACATGAGCTAATTGATATAACAAAATTGTTCATCTGTGCTGTTATCAGTACTTATACTTATTATTTGATTCATTTCTCAATAATAATAATTCAGCCTCTCGTAGAAGTGGAGTTAATTGTCGTCGCTTTGGTGGTTTCATATGTCAATAACAGAATTCTTAGGGGTATAGCCCACACAGGGGAGTCCTCAGAGGACTAAACCTTTTTTATATTATAAGGCGATGACATCACAAGATGAAGGATAATAGCATTGGCATGTTCTATTTTTTTCCTTCACTCAAACGCAAAAAGAAATGTGCGTGATAGGGGTTGTTTTCATTTCTTAACTCAACTTTTGATTTAAACTAATAAGTAGGTAATGATAGAATATAATGATAGAATACTACCAGAAACTTTACAGTGTAAAATATTTAAACAAGCGAAGATACTTCTGCGAAATTATAATCACAAGAGATCTATCTAATTAAGGACTTTATTTGAAATTAACTCAAATCTTAACGGATATCCTAACAGGAATTTGTTAACTGAGGGTAAGATGTCTATTTACATACTTTTAGAATGTATTTCAGTACATAAACCCAGGGTGCGATCCATGGTAGTGTCTGAAATAAAATAGATTTGCCTATGTTATGAAGCAATCCTACATTCTTGATTTCTTGAAGACAATAGGATTGGAGAAGTTGCTACAGCTAAGTAGAAGGTGGGCACACAATACATCTTTTAGCTCACGGTGTTCAGCCCATAAAACGCAAGACTTGAACCTTATAATATTAAAATGCTTTGGAAAATATGACTTAACATAGTTGATGAATATTATTCTGTTCTTTGTTATTCACTAGTCCAAAAATTGTTTAAAATTTCCAGATAATTCTACTTATAGTAGATCTACTGCGAAGCTTTTTTTGATACTACACAGGCACAATACAACTGCACAAGTGGTAGGGTAAGTTGGCCTAAGAGTACGCGCGATCTAAAAGTACGCATCATGAGCTGATTTATAAGTAAGTAGTGTTCAAGTGCTTTCATAAACGTTTTCAATTTCTCATGTCAAAGGTAAGTTATATTGAAAATTTTACTGAAATCGGTTCAGCCAAAAGTAAATTAATAATCTTTTTGTTTTGGCTACCTTCCTTGTAACTTTTTATGTATTTAATTCATAAGTTCAAGTTCGATAACAAGCTATGTTTACGCCAATATCCAGAGCCGTAGAGCTGATTTATCTTTAGATTGATCTTACGCGCTTGACACGATCCAATAGATTTATTTAGTGATGATAATTCAATTTTAATTCGAGATGGATTGAAACCCAAGTGTCCACAACGACTCCAAGAGTACGCGTGCGTTCACATGGATATTTCTTTTCACGGTTCACTATTTTTTTATTTTGTCATAGATAGGTCCTTTTTATAGGAGAAAGAGTGACCGAAAATTAAAATTTACATAGAAAATTTGAGATTAAATAAAAGAAAAAATTAACAATGGACATTCCAAAAGATCCTTAGCCAGAGAATACGGTATAAATGAAGCAAGACTTAGGAAACAATTATGAGGGCATAACTCCGCATTTTTAGGTCGTTTTAAGTCCGTCTTTGATTTAAACAAGAGCTTGATTTAGTAAACAAAATAAAACAGTTGGATCAACTTTTTTACGAGTTGATAATCAAGGATTTACTAGCAGTTGTATATTAATTCGCAGAGAAAATAAAGTTAAATCATCCTTTTAATAAAACAACCAAAGTTGTTGGGGAAAAATGGATAACAACGTTTTGCGAAAAATATAACTTAGCTATCAGACAAACGGAAAAAGTAAACTTTGCGCGCTCCATTGGATTTAATCAAGTTCAAGTATCAAGATTTTTTATAGAAATGTACTCTTTTACGGGAAAAACAATTTTTAATATGGATGAAACTGGGATTCTCACGCAATAAAATTCTAAAAATTGTGAGTGTTAAAGAGAAAAAAATTGTGGCGAAAGGAATATCAGGAGAAAGAGGACATTTGATTATAGCAGTCTGCTGTTTAAACGGTAGAGGATATTATATACCTCTTGGATTAATTAGGCCCAGAAAGAGGAAATAAAATAATTACTCTATGGGGCACCTGAAGATTCAATCACGATGCTTTCTGAAAGTGGTTCTATAAATTCTGAACTATTCGTTAGATAGTTGAAGCACTTTTAAAACCGTGTACGGTCAAATATCGAAAATCCAGTGCTTTTAGTTCTGGACAACCATTCGTCACATATAAGTGTCGAAGCCATATCTTTTTGTACGGAAAATGGTATGCATCTTCTTATTTTGCCGCCTCATTGTAGTTGTATATTACAACCACTCGATGCCGGATTTTTTGGTCCCCTAAAATCGACCTACAGCCAGGAAAGTGACAGATGGATGACTATGAATCCAGGAAAAGTCATTACCATATATCAAGTGGCTTCACTTTTCTGAAAGGCGTATACGAGGAGGGCTTAAATAAAAAATAGTGAGCATTGTTTCTCAGCAATGGAAATATGGCCTTACAATCTCATATCTTCAACGACATTGATTTTACTCCTGCCAGCGTAACCGATAGTTTCATACAAAATGTACAAGATAATAGAATATTGATAGTAGTTGAACAAGAGTTTTTAAAAATTCACCAAACATCTCGAAAGTTATCTCTGAAAAACCAATTGTCACAATAAGTGTGTTAAAAATTCAGTTGTTTCTAGGTATTGCACATAACCCGTTATCTCGTATAGTAATGATAATGAGTTAAATCCGTATTACATTCCCACAGTGACAAATTATTCTACCAAATTATTCAGACGTGACAAACAAATTCAAACAGAAAAATCACACTAAATTAACTATAACATCTCATCTGAAGTAGAAGGTTGTAAATTTTATAGTATAGTATAGTAATTATTGACTTCGGTGGTTATTTGATTTTAGATCAACATAGCGAAATTCTTAATCGTTTGTGCCCATTACCAAAAACAAATAAAAAAAAGCGGTAACAGGAAAGCTACTAGCAAAAAGTCGAAAGTTTCAACAAGCACACCCTACAAGATCAGATTTTGGAGGAGAAAAGGGAAATGAACAAAACACTAAAAACCAAAAAAATACCAAAAAGGAAAAGCAGATTTATCCCAAGCTTCTAAAAAAATGGAAATGGTACTCCATCGAAAGAAATTAGTGGAACAGGTCCTGCGTTCAATGTAGTGTACTATGAGCCCCCAGAAAGAGACCTGGTACAGTGCAAAACCTGTAAAAAATGTTTTCATGAAATTTGCATCGCATATGAAGGACTGTACGACTATTTTTGCGATTTGTGCCTGAAAAGAGGTTGACTGCGTACTCTTAGGTTAACTCCGTACTCTTGGACAACACACTGCGTACTCTTGAGGGGAAGATCCTAGAGGACGCATTTTTAAAATTTTGTTTTTATTCCATTTTTCGTTAACCATAATAGGAAATCATTAAGTTTTCATTAGTTATGTATTCTTATATATTTCTCATTTAAATTGAAATTTCTTGAGTACTAATTTATAGCCTAGAGAACGTTATGTGCGTATTCTTAGGCGATTTCCACCTTTATGGTATATGGTATATTTTATATTCAAACAATATTCCTGCTCTCGCTTAATCAATGTCATCTGTAAAAATGCAAAAAAAAACTAGTGTAGTATAAATATCATTATCATCAGTGCCGAAGCTAATTGTGTGAAGTTGAAATAGATTCAAAAAATGCTCTGATTAGCAATTATGATGTGTGGAAACAAAAAACGTGAGTAGAAAATCGTCAGAATTTGTATAATTTGAACCCACATCATATAAAATGAGAATTAATGACAAATTTGCTGTATTAAGAGCTTTGGCAAAATTTCTAGTCACGAAGAAAAGACTTTACAGCATTTATTTTTAAAAACTCTTAAAAGGCATATCAAACGTAAATAAAATTCCAAAAACTAACACGCTCATCCAAATTTTATAAAATGGTAAATGAAGGAATAGCATGGATTTCCACCAAGTAATTGATATTTTTTTTAAAATTACCCCAAGGTTGGAGCTTTATTTATCAATTTTTGTCACAAAACTACGGCGATATGGGTGAAAATACGACTACGATATGATAAGGATAATATCAATATTATAATTATCAAGATTTCATGTGATGATAGTAGATACTCAAAGCGACTCACATGATTGAAGTGGTCAAAACGGCTGTATAGAGGTAAGATGCCCTTATAAACGTGTAACCTAACAAAATTCAACTACATTAATTCTCGAAATAAAGGTAACTTGAACTTCTAAAGAATAGTAGTTGATGTCAAACTAACGGCTATGTGAAGGGAATATGTGTAAATTGAAATAAAAGCTACTAGTATGTATCTAAATAAGTCTTTACATGGGCAATGACATATATGAATATTATTAATGGTTTGATGGAATTTCAAATAATAGTCTAAGGAAAGAAAACAGACGAAATAAAGTACATAGTATAAAAGATGGTCATAAAACCACAAGGGACATTGTCATTAATTATACGATTGGTATCGATGGAACAAAATGATGAAAAAAATAGTTTAGACTAAGACTAAAATTATTCGCAGGAATAGTACCAAGAAATTATTATAAAAACTTCAGATACCAAGAATTTTTAAGAAATTTAAGAAATAAGAAGTTTTATTTCTAATTAAGTTAACTACTGTTAGATCCTTATGTGTGAAACAGATTCCACACAATATAAAATACTCAATAATTTGCCGGACTAATCATTCTATTTAAAAAAAAATTAAATAATTTCTGAAAAACTTCTAATTTACAGCAATTTGTGCTTGCTCAGGTCCATAATACTTGTTTTTTTAAGCTCATACTACTGTATTACCTTCAAGAATTCGGAAAAGCTGTTTTCTTCTGAATCTCGATATATTATTTTAGATGGTAATAGGGCAATTTCAGTGACTCTAATTTGTGCATTGGTCGGTATAAACTTGTCAAAACCTAGTCGAGAAAACACCTAAATTGGTTTACATCAAATCGAACATTATAATTGATTGATTCAAAATGTGCGCTAATTTTGAAGAATACTACAGATTTAAAGAGAAAATTTTAATAATAGAAGTTTCTTTGGAACCTCAAATGATACATGTTAGAATTTTCCGTATAGTATCCAAATATATGTATCACATTCACATTTCCGGTAGAACTCTTCACTTCAAATACCCTCTTGAAATTTCCAGACCTATGCAAACTAAATTTTAATGAAGTTGAACAATTTCATTCCAACTCAATTTCCGTTTGGAAAAAACTTTTTCATCTTGTTCGAATAGTCCGATCACTTTTCTATCGATATCCATTCCAGTTGATATAATTCTTTCAAGTTATATCTCCATGGCGTATATTTGAAGTGAAAAGAGCCATATCATTTGGTTATTCAATTTACAATCAACATTTGACGGTCTCTGTCTAATAGGGTGAAAAAATAATTCAATCCACTTAATCTTTGAATTCAATCAATTTATTTCATATAGGATTGAAGCCAGCCATCCAATAAAGAAATTCAATGTGGATTTAACTATCTCTTTTCTTTTGTTTGATGAAAATGAATCTACTCCGTCATCTTCACCACCGGATAAATCCGCGGATGGATGCGAAGAACATTTCACCATCCCCTGCAATTTCAAGATATCCTCATCCTCTTTCGTGTCACAGTTTCGCGCGTAGACTCCTTCCTCTCCCCTGAATTCTATGGGAGATTCTGGGAAGTCTTATCTTTTTGTTAAGAATTAGCCAGTTGGCTAAACACTCTTATCTTATTTTGGACATTACATTCTGATCATTCATTCTGCAATACAGTTTGACAATACTTTTTCATTTCAACTTAACTTTACTCCAGCTTTGATAATTATATTTATAATTACAATAGATGTACTTTGAGGAACTCTGCAACTTTCTTGATCCCTGTAGGGCAGTTGGGTCCTTCTTGAAATTAACTTTGAGATTATTTAAAAGCTGGACTATGTTTTATTAAATGTAGAAGATAAATATTACACACCGACAGAGACAATCCTTCTTCTTCGAAGCACCCTCTATATAAGGCTATTAATTACAAAATGGTTCACAATTATTCTAATATAATTGGTATTATTTCCAACATTTCACGATTGGATATCGACACGTCGAATACGAAAACCAACGCTTAATTCACAAATTATTCCTTGTAATATTTTTCAAATTGGTTAATCTTCATTTGATGATTAACTAGAAAAAAAATTTTTTCCAAACGGTGACGTTACTACATAGCCCGTATTTAAACTTCGATATATACGCATTCTACACCCTTGTTACACTTATTGTTATTATTATGTTTCTCATCCCCAAATCCCAACGGAACAGTTTCATTGTTTGGATCCCGCATCGACGAATGGTAATAAACCATTCATGTAGATTAAAAATTTCCGATGACGATTCATACCAAAAAGGGTTTCGGTTTGTTTATTTTAATTTGAACTCGATTTTGATGTTTGTATTTGAATAAATTATTTCCATCGGACATATGCAAAAATTAGGTTACAAATCGTATCAGTTGCTGACTGTATCAAGTGAGAATGAGCTGGGAATTTGGAAATTAATCTGTAAAAAGATTCCAAATTATACAACACAAACAAATCGTGATTAAAGTAAAAAAATCTAATATATTTTTCAAGTGGATAGAGAGCATATTCTATAATTATCAACATTATAGTCATCACTAAAAGAAATTCAGGTTTCATAATATTAATATTAGAATTAGATCGTTACGTATAATAATAATTCTTGGCGTTGAGTACAAGGTGAGGCTAATAAATAATAAGACTGATAGTACTACTGCATATTCTCCACTGTTAGCGCTTATCGTGGAATTTTTTGCTACAAATTCAGTATCTTTCGCTATTAAAACAAATCAGTATAGCCGTTGCCTTCATTCGTCTTCAGGGTTTTCTTTTTGAAATGAAAATGAAATGAAATTCAACTACAGGAAACTTGCGAAAATCTTTGTAGTGGTACTTTGAATGTTATTGAGAATTACTCAAATTAATTAGAGACAATAATAACAAACAATATCGAGGAATGATCCTGGAACGAGTTTATTGGAAGAGCTGGCAGAAAAAGCTTCCTGCAATGTTTCAAACAAAAAACAGATTACAATAAATGGAGAAATGAGTTTGAAAAACGGACATATGTATTTTAGAATATATTATAAAATTAACTTCCGTTCCTCAATTTTGATAAGCTGGGTCATTGGGGATGGAACTGAATATAATAGTTGAACCAATAAATATTTAGCTCCACCCTAACTTATAAAAATTCAATGTAATTCATAATCTAACCAATGGAAATTGACAATGATTTCTATAACAGCCATAGTCAATAACCTTAAGCGTGATTTTGATATTGATTTTTGAAATCGATAAATTTAATGTCTTTTGAAAGAAATAACTAAATTCAAACGGCCGCAATTGTTATCTAACTGTTTGTAATTTTCATTATTGTTATATTTTTGAATAATTTTTATATTGTACCATATTTTCCGTCCCAGACGATAAATACATAATTATTCGAAAATCTCGGATATATTTTTGAGTTTGGTGTTTAATTTTGCCACAATCCCACCACAGAAACTATATATATATATATATATATATATATATATATATATATATAAATATATATATTATATATATATATATATATATAATAATATAATATAATATTATAATATAATATATATATATATATATTATATATAATATATTTATTTTTATAAATATATTATATATATATATTATATATATATAATATATATATAATATAATATATATATATATATATATATAAATATATATATATATATATATATATATATATATATATATAAATGAATGCATATTTTTATTTTATTTTCAATTTATTAGAGAAGACGGCTCCAAGTAACAACCATATCAAAGTTTTTAGAGCGTATTTTCTAAGAATGGGAGGAAACGAAAGTTAGAATACTACTAATTAGGGATATGTGTTGGGATAGCAGGAAACTCGAATTAATTTTAAGACATAATAGGATATAATAAGTTTGGTTTTTAGAACAAGAAGATCAAAACCTAAAAGGTTATTTTCCGTAGTTGGAAACTTTAACTCCTGCTCAAGGAAAATTTAGCCTTTATTTCAGTTATCTAGAAATGAGTTTTGGAAATTATCTTTCGAAAGTTATATTCAAAATACGTTATTTGTGAGAATATAATAATTTTATACCAGTTCTGAAGCGATACTCATAAGTTAAATTTTCACCTTTGCCTACGTGCGTACAGAATTTGTAAAATTGAAAGTAGACGCTTTTATAAAACATCTCGCTTTTTCAGTTATAGCTTAGACAAACTTGAAAAATATCTTATGATATAATTGGAAACGGTTTGATCCCGGACCGAAGGCTATAATTCTGTGAGAATATGTTCACTAAAATTTTTCAAAAGCAAAACTATGTAAGGATAATTTGTTTTAGTGACGAAAAGACTTTTTCCCTTAATGGAAAAGTTAATACTCAAAATTTGAAGTATTGGAGTGATAAAAAGCTTCACATGCTTTGTGAAAACATTAAAAGTAATTGTCTGGGCAGGCCTGTTTTTTTGAACTCTAATTTAACCGCTAAAGTATATCTCAAGATGGTAGAAAGTGCAATTTGATCGTTAATTCTTCAAATTCTGCTAGATAATTTAGATGAATTTGGTAATTTGGAAATAAAGTTCCAACAAGATGGTGCTACTGTAAGTTATAGCTTTGCAGGGAGACGTTGTCTAGATGAGGAATATCATTGTAAATGGATTAGCCAACTCGGTCACCAGATCTGACACGTTTATAATTTTTTCTGTGGGTTACCTTCAATTTCTGTGAACTGCTACAGCTCTTGACAGTATTGATGTTTTAAAATAACGAATAGTTGAAGAATGTAGAACAATTTTTTTTCCCAGGGACATTTTATCGTAGCTGACAAGAATTTAATAATAGGATTTTTCACGGCTAGGAAGTAGATAGAGCACGTTATGAGTAATTATTATAATAATTGGCTCTTAAATATTTATCAACTAAAAGCTAAACTCATATTTTAGTGTTTATTTATTTTAACCATGAAAAACATCGTAAAAATTAGTATGACTTAATAGGTATTCTAAATACCTTTCAAACGAGGTGTCCCTTGCCATAAGATACCATTTATTATGATCGGTTACAATTACCTGGTGATGTTACCGACGCCTATAATGTAACCAGTTATCACTAGTAGGCTTATGATGGTTAATTTTCACCATCAGCCTAAGTATCGCCGTTCAAAAGAAAAGAGCGGGATGGGAGACATTTGGAAGCTTATATATAAACATATAATCATATGTTTGAGATAGATTTCACTTAAATTCCTTTCTTCTCTACTAAATTCGAATTCGAATTTGACTACAGAAAAATATGTTGCAATAACAATGAAGCTTTTCATGTGTAGCTGTCAAAAATATTGTCAGTTTTTGCTGTAAGTTTTATGTGATTGTATACATACTATCTGATATTTTAGTTTGAATACGAGATTAATTTCTGAGTAAATAAATGTGGTTGTACTATGACTGTAATTATTCTATTAATAATCTAATCCAAAGTTTTATAACAATGTGAAAACTGAATTTAATTTATTCAACTTACGTATTCGAGAGAAAAAGTGTTTAAAATTTTTCGAGCTTACAAATGAAACTACATCAACCAAAATCTTCAAAACTGGATAAGATTTCCACCATTTCGCATTGTTATAATTTCATTCTTATCTAATATAGTCGTTTGGACAGCTTTTCAATTGCAAAAGGTATTATAACGCAAAGCGGAGTGATGTTAAGTTTTTTCTGTTGTAACTTTCATAAATATGGAATATGTATTTTTTGCTAAGAGCTTGCTATGGTTCGAAGCAAGAACTAACTAATAATCTCAACATCTTTCATATTATAATTTTTATTTATATAACGCACAATGAGGATACTAATTTAATTACAAAAAAAAGAATTGTTCGGATTACTTTTTGTAGTAATATTCCTTACCTGATGTTATCCGTCCTCAAATAAGAATTTTTATAGGTTTTATAAGGTGTTAGTTGTGAATTTCGAGAGTATTATTCATATTTCTGCTAAGTCCATTACTTTAGTATTCTAAAAATAGGTGAATTGTGATTTTATTCCATCCAAAACCAATATATATAAACTTAACGCTCTTCTGACGATTCCTGTGCATTAGCCCGTGGATTATTGTTAGACATATAGACAACTCGGTTTATTAAACTAGACAACTCGGTTTTTTATACTAGACAAGAATTTCCTGATTTTGAAAAGTAGACCCAAATGCAAGGCCTAACTTACGTCCAAAAAAATCTGGAATTATTTTTTATCTTCCAATTATTGCTTGATTTTATGGCTTATTTTTCTACTTGCTTGATGGTTATCATGTTCCTCACAGAATCGGAATCGATACTTTAGAGTGACTTGGTGTCCATTGGCAATATTCTGGTTTTCAGTAGTTGGTCTTTAGAAAGTATCTTCTTCAGCTGAATTATATCAAACAATTTCCACTGAATTAGAAAATAGCCAGCTTTGAGTTTGTATCTGAATGCTATCATTTCAGTTGCTCAAAATGTGTGGTTGTAATAAGTTCCAGTTGGCGAGGAGAGGTCAAATACCAATTGATATTCATTTCATGTTCATCTGTTTTACGAAGTGAGGATGAAAAAAATTTTGTATGTGCTTTGCCAATGTTAGTGCAGTGGCATTCAATATTAAGGATGGGATATTGAATTAACCTTGAATACATAATTATAAATCTTATTTGTCGAAATGAAGTGAAACAAGTTTTTATAAAATTTATTTATTATTCACAAAATGTATGCAGAAATATTTTTTCAATCTCCCTAGTTGTTTCAAAATATTGTTCAGAATTTCAATACCCAACCACATATTTACAAAATAAACTCTTAAGGTTAACAAACATTTGGAAAATATCAGTAATTGGTGCGGAAGTTTGGCGCCTTCCAGCGTTGTTATCATTTTTCACTCATATCCTTCTGGGGTTATTACACGCATATTTTGGTTCTGTGTTTCCAACAAACACACGTGTAGCTGGAATTGATTATTTTCCACATTCTGTTTTGTAAATTCACTGTCAATCCAACTTCATGTTCTGTTATCGAATACAGTAGAGAATTTCAATATTTAGAACACGTTTATGCAGATTATCCAAAAAAGTGGATATTATTCGTTGCTTGGATGAATAATAGAACTTCATAAAATAGGAAGACAAGTTAATAGAATGCAAAAAAACAATGGGTGATGCCTTCACGATAACTTCTTAATATTTCGTGATTCTGGGAGATGTCATCAAACATCCATTTGTTGCAGTCTCTGTATCAAATTAAATATCTCTGTGCATGAAACTCGATGCTGTATTTCCAAGCACATGGATAGGTAGTGGGAAAGCATTGTGGTTGAGATAGCTAAATCTCATTTCTTTGAACTTTTCTTCATGAAGGCACTTGAAAAGCAAACTATCCAGGAACAAACTAGAAAATATTGAGAATGGTCAATAGAAATTATTACATGCTACTTTACCTGGTTAGAGAGAATAGTATTTGAACTATTGAATTCATTACAAATTACCCTCTTTATATCTATTCTATATATATTTATGTTTCGTCTTGATGTTAGGTCTCTTCTGTTATGCAATAATTAGTTTTTTTATAATTTTTGGGAAAACAGATAAAAATTTGACGTTTCTACTACTTTCAGCCTGATATATAAAAGTAGTGGCAGTTTTTAAATAAATATTTGAAGATTGGGATCTGATTCAAGACTACATGCAACTATTCTCGCAGCCAAATAGAATAAATTTGTTAATAACCAAAGGGCGTGTTGGGAAGCATGCTCGGACTCGTTGATTAGTATTTTTGAAAGCGCATTTTTACATGACGCTAATTATAAAGGGTGTGACAGTGGCCAATACCAACTTTCTTACTCTAAAGGTATAACCCTGAATTTTATATATATATTTTGGACTTTTCAGAAAATTCCAAGCATGATTCATGGACACTCTATACCTATCGACAACTATCTTGGAAAGATAGAAATTGTTTTCAGATTTGTCACAAGAATTAACATTGAAAACGAAAATTATTTTATTTCACACATCCTCTACATTACACTCATTATTGCCCAGCAAAAACTGATATGAATTAAAAAAAAGTTTTGTTTATTTTAGTTTGAAACTCCTAGACCTTAGCAACTTTTTGTCTATCTGCATGACAGTAGTGATCAGTGTCAATGCTATTGTATTTGAATTTCGTTAACCCCACATAGTTATATCAGAAAAATGGTTCATTCAACAGAAACGCACAAAAAATTATTCCACCAATGTATGGTTATAATACCAACTCAGAAGCTAATGAAAGACGATTTCGATAAGGGTTTATTGTCAAAAAATGATGGCAACGTTGGAAAATAATGTGATCCAATTAGAAGATGTTTTGTTTTCTAATGAGGGCGGGTGGCGCCATTTGATTTCTTTTGTGGAAATATATCAAAAGTATTATATACAAAACTGATCCCTTCAACTTCGATGACTTGACGATTCACGCGTTAGTCCAGGAGGAATAGGCGCATGAGTGCCGAAAATGATTGTTAAACCGAAATTGCTCAAAATAATTGCAAGTAACTGCTATTTTGTAACCGGATAAAGTTTTTTGATATCTTGAAAAAAATAAAAGATGAATAGTATTTTTTCTGATTCTTTATCAATACTTAATAATATTATTAATAGAGAATTACAAAAATTTCATTGGTTATACCTGTTTTTAATTGTTAATTTGATCAAGATTGGTAAACAGAGCAATGTTATTAATAATTAAATTCTCAACAATAATTTTTTTCTGGAATCAATTTTACAAAAGTTGTTTAAGTATTATTCGGAACATGTACTTTTAGAGGGTCAAAAATACCAAAATTTTCGTAAATCTGTATTAATAATATTATTAACTTATAAAGAATGAAAAAAATACTATTTATATTGTATTTAAGATTTTTCGAATCATTAAAAATTCATATCTCTAAAAATATTAACCACATCGCGAAAAGTCATAGAACCTTTTTTATTTGTGTTTCAAAAAAGAATATTAACACAATTGTCTTGTTGAAAAATAATGATTCCTTGCAATTGTTTAAACAATTTCGCTTCAAGCAATATGGCACGGGCTTGCCCCATGGTAATATGAATTTAAATCATCAATAGGACAATTTGAAGAGGATGGCATAAAAAAATTGGCGTGGAATAATTTTAGGTACTCATGTGCCTATTCCTTCCGGACTACTTGCGATTAGATCAGTTACGCCTGAGATGTTGCGAGTCGTTAGAATACATTTCTATACCAGATTAGCATGTTGCCAAGAAGTTTCCGGCGAGAATTTAGAACATCTGCTACATAGACATTGATATTTTCTGTGTTTTTCTCATATAATTAATAAATAATCAATATTACCTATTAGTTTTTAGTATAACAATGAAATAAAATAATTTTCTATTTTTGATGTTGATTTTTGTTATAAATTTGAAAGCACTCAATACTTCCGAAACAGTTGAATATAGTTATAGGACATTGTACATAAATTATGCCTAGAATTTTCTGAAGAATTCGCAAAATAAATGATATACAGGAGGTTGCGTTTAAAACAAGAAAGTTGGTATTGGTCATGACATGATATAATTTTTTTTTTTAGAAAAATGCACTATTGAAAATACAATCGGCGTGTTTAATAGTGTTATCCCATATGCCCTCATTTATTTATTAACGAGTACATGTTATTTTATTTTCCACACCGTATGAAGTATCTCGGAAACTTATAAAAAAATGGATAATACTTGACTGGAATGCTGTGGGGAATGTTAACAATTACCAAAGTAAATATTTTGTCCCTTTTCTTAAAAATGCCCTCGAGCCTGAAAACCTTCCAAACCTCTTTTCGAAATTTACGATTATCGTTATTTTTTCAGTTTGTGCTGTATTTAGATATTTTACCTAGCTCTCGCAAGCACATTGTTCATTCCCTATTTTGACTGCTCTGTATTGCTATCACAATAGCTCTTTAACAAAAGGTAGATAAAAATTCTTATGGAAAATCACAAGGAGTAAATGAAAGAAGAGCCAAAGAATGCGCCCTTGTATTGTTACATTGTTTTGTTTGTTATATCTGTTAGAACATAGAATTCAAGAAAAATGAAGAACTGTTTATATTTTTCAAATAAAAAATGCATAAATAAAAGTTAAAAACTCCAGCAATATCAAGTATGTAATTAGAAGAATGATTTTGGAGAATACAAGGTGCTCCAGGACTCAATGCAAAAAATTTGGGAGTGAGTAGATTACGTGAAAATTTTGCTTTGACGTGAAAAAGTTTTCTCATATGATCCACGATTTCTCGTTTCTGAGTTATAGGCATTTAAAGCGAAATCAAAACTAATAAGTTATGACAATTTTCTTCAGAATATCTATTTATTGTGAACGGTTTCCTTAGCATGTACAACGATCTAAAAATTTACGTATTTAGTAAACCATACATTTTATCGAGTTAAAGAAACAGAACCTTTCTGTTAAAAAAATGATAAGGAAATTCATTTTTGCTACCTTTAGATTGTAAGATTGTCCCTATAAAAGTTACGAATTGTTAATCAGCAGGCATGAGCCGCCTCTGGCCATCAAATAGTAGTGTAGAATTATTTATTCCGTTGAATTAATAATTTAGAAAATATATCTAAATATTAGTTCTGATTTCAAAACTTTAAAGGTCTATAACTTAGAAACGAGGGGTCGTGAGATATTTTTTTTATGTCACAGCATTACTTTCACGTCATCTACTCACACCCGAATTTTTGGCATCAAGTCCTGGAACACCCTAGTTAAATAACTGCGTTCACAACTATTTAGGAAAGAAAATGATTAACTTGATCTCAATAATTCGTCTACCGTACTCGACGAATGTCAAACTATTAAGAGCCCAGTATCCGTGTACAAACTGTCTTAAATACAAAAATCGTATACAGAACCTATATTTAATTATATAAATGGTCTTCTAGAATCACATCAATATAAAATAAGAGTAAGTAATTTAATACGTCAGTGTAACCTTGTCCAAGAGAGAATTGAAATCACTTAACTATGAGGTTGGTTCCCATTAGTAGTGGTCAGTGTACAGCTTGCTATAAGTAATAAATCTTACCGTATACAATAATAACTAGAAATATTCGGTACACAACGGAAATTTATGGTTCTTCACAGTCACACTAATATAAGACTTTGCATCACTTATGCTTAATAGATCCTAATGGCTCCCATCAGGAGAGTTGAGATAATTCCCTGTATATTTGTATTCTGTTATCATCAATATTGAATTTAATACAAACTTATTACAATCACTCATCATCAAAATAACGTTCATGTCTGTAACATATTTCTACAAGAAAATTCACTTATTATAAGTTGAAAATCTTTGCATTGATCTCATTTTAAAAATTCAACAGACATTGTTTTGTATAGCTTTGTTTCTCCATTTGGTCCGCAGCATGAATAAAATCGATCAAGTTTTGTCCCTGACGTTAACAACCAACTTGAGTTAGAGTGTTATATTGTACGGTTTTAGCCGTAAAATTTTAGTCTGGGTAGAAAGATATAAAAAAACAGATTAGGTGGGCGAAATTGACAGAGGCGGCTAGTACATAAGCGTTGCAGTGCTGCGGAAATCTCAAAAGAATTAAGAACTAGAAAAATAAAATTACAAATTCTAATAATAAAAATCCAGATACATAATTTTCTATTACCTATCTAAAAGAACATACTTAATACTTCGCAGTCACCTTGATATAAAGCTGCAGAGGAAATCTCGGCGAACGGCGTTTAGTAAAGTCGACTAATTAAATAATTGAATTGAATAATCTATTCCTTCCAATTGGAGCTGTTGCAATATTATTATTTATCTGTGATATACGGACGCCCATTGAGTACTAACGTTATACTGTATTCAGCACGGCCAAGTAAATAAATTGTTTTCCTCGACTTCCAGAACTTTTTAGTACGTTAGGGCAAAAATCTATGTGGATTTACTTGTTACAGCAAAAAAAATTTTTTCATCATAAAAATGCCTATTGAACTTCCAATACTTCGTCGTCGCCTTGTAATACCTTTATAAAAACAGCAAACAAAATGCCGTAGTTTAGTAAAGTCAACCAGTTGAATTTTCCACCTATCGACCAATTTATGCTGTTGCAGTATCATTATTCATCTGGAATACAAGAACGTGCTCATTCCATGACATACGATGGCACACGTTATTATTCAGGGGGTTTAAAATAGAGGAGATATTAGCTGCTTTCAGTTTTTTGCAGCTTTCCAATCTAACTAGTTCTTGAGGATGAACTAAATAACAATATACACGTACTATAATAGGGTATGTGTATTTTTGTACAAAATGGACGTTTTTCGTGAGATAATAATTACAAAATTTTTTAATATTTATACGAAAAAAAGATATGCCATTACTAAATATTAGACAAAAAAAATTGTTTTAAGTAGAAAAGAAACTTAGTCAAGATGTTTGTACCAAAAATTATTGCATTTGTGATTATAACCAAAAAATGCATTATCTTGTTTTCCATGTTTGTTTTTTGTTGTCTATAAAGCTTGGACGGAAATAGGAGTCGTCGATCTGGAGCACTTAAGTTTGGAGTAAAAAATATCAAAAGAATCTACGTAATTGTATGGAATATACGTTATTAGGATCAACCAACTTTACGAATGAAGGAATTAATAATTTCATTTTTTTGATAACATAACGTTGCTAAACCTCAACTAGTAATTATTATTAGATATCGGTGCTGCTATTGGCACCCTCTACGGAAATTTCCGTGGCTCTTAGAGACACGAAAATCGCCACCGTCCAAGGAAAAATCCGTTGCCACCATTTTAACCTTATAAACTCGGAAATTTTTATAGAAACGGATCAGAATGAAGCTTTTTTCCGTGTCTCTAAATCTTACCATATGATCCAAAATCACCACCCTCCACGGAAAAAAAACCGTGGTCTAATTTTAATCTTAGAAACACGGAAATTTTAAAGCTAAACTAACATAACCTAACCTAATTATACGTATGCAATTGCCAAGGACTTACTAAGGTTACTCTAGCAATCAAATTATTTATTAATAAGTTTCTTGTATAAATTCGTTCTAAATGAATGATAAAAATATATTGGTATTTCAATGGCATATATATCAGATTTCATCCATATGAAGTATTCATCCGTGGATGATATTTGTCCGTTGATGGTATTTATCCGTGGACAGTATTCATCCGTGAGTTAAAGCTTATTATTGTAACATTCATATCCGAAACTAGGGACACGGATAAAGCTTCATTCGGCTCATTTCTTTAAAAATGTCCGTGTCTCTTTGGTTGAAATTAGAATCACGGATTTTTCCGTGGAACGTGCCAAAAGAGACTTTGATTAGATATATCCGTTATAATGAGACTATTGGACGATTTTGTGAGTACTTAATTTCTAATTTTCTGTTAATGGTAAGTTCATACCCACAATAGACAATGTTCATGACAGAGGTATTATAACCTTGAGTACCGAAGTATAGCAAAGTTTGAGGACAATTGCTCAAGTTACTGAGAGTACTAAATCTGTTTAAGTCGATCGTGATATTATTGAAACATTTCAAATTTTGTTTGAAGACATTTGAGTGAAGTGAAGTAAAGTATAGCAAAGATGTCGGTAAAGACGTAAAGTAGTTTTTCGTTGTGTGTAGAAATAATTCCAACATTCCAAAGTTTCAGCACGGAAGCCGTTGACTCAATGGAAATTGACAAAGAAAACAAACTTTCTATATAGAAAACTTTTGTAAAACACCTAAAATTGTTCTCCACGAGTCGCCACTTGACATTTAGTAAGTATGTAATTTGATTGAGGTTATAAAGAAAACGATATTTTTTATCCAACAAACTGTAATCACTGGCTAATCCTCGCTACTTCAACCTTGTAAGACCGAACGTTCAATAGTTTCATCCCCTTTTTTGGTTTCACAATCTAATTAACTTTTTTTACTTATGTTGACTAAACTTAACTTTTAAAATGAATGTGCGCTTAGGATACGATTATATATATATATATATATATATATATATATATATATATATATATATATATATATATATATATATATGTATATAATATATATATAAATAATTTGAAAAATAGAGAGCTGGAAATAGAAAATGCGGATCTCCTGTAGAGTAAAGAATACTTAGAACAGAAGAACAGATACAACATTTGAAAAACCGTAAGAGTTTAAAGTGAAGTTTCAGCCATGAGACAATAATAATAAAATCTCTACTAGGGATCTAGAAAAAAATTGTTAAGCTAGTCAAAATAACATTAGACAATTTACATAATAGAGAATAGAGTGACGGAGATGTAAAAGAAATTGGGGATTCAAAGAGGATTAAAATGAAAGTATATAATATCGACTTTTGCTTTTAATCTAGAATTGGAGGAACTTGCACGAAATAGCAAGATACAAACAAAAGGGCTTATTTCCATAAACAGCGAATAATTGCATATGCAGACGATTTATTTTTACTAACCAAAACAAACAAAGAAATAGAGAGAGCATTCTGAAAACGAAAAAAAGCTGCAAAAATTATAGGCTAAGAATGAACCAATAAAAAACAAGTATATGAGGCTTAGACAAAATTTGATTGGTAGAAAGAAACACAGAGATTAAAGTGGGAGAGGGCAGAAAATATAAGATAGAAAAAGTTTCTAAATCGAATATCTGGGAGCAGCTCAGTTGCCAATAAGAACCAAGAAAGGATTGAAATAAACAAAAAGTGAAGCCGTTGGATCATTAACTTGATAAGATCAGAATAATGAAATCAAATGAATACACATCAGTAACAATTTTCGAAAAAGGTCCAAGAGCGATATGTTTGGTAAACACCAAAAAGCTGCTAAAAAGTAGATTTGATTTGCAAAAAGAATCATTGAAAAAGGGAAAGGAGGTAAAAGATGATAGGATGATAGGTGCTAAAGGAACAATTGATGAATGCAGTGTTGGAAGATATTAGAGGAAAAGATCCGAGTTGGTGTGCAAAAGTAAACTAGTTGAAAACAAAACATTTATTTTCATTGTTAAACAGCGAATGTACGTTTTGGTTTTAGTTAAACTCTTTTGTACTATGCCAATATTTCTAGATTGTTGAATTTCTTTATCAAGGCTACAAAAATTAATAAAACCTAGTTGTAACAAATAATGTTGAAAATTAAGGTAAAACTAGTAGTTGAGTGGAAAGGGAAGGGAAAAATTTACTTTCAAACTCTCAATTTGGATTTAGAAATCATAAGTCACGTCAAGATGCAATACAATTATTAACAAACTTTATTTATGAATGCCTTGATGCAGATAAATTCGAAACAACAGGTCAAAGTAAAATATAGAATAAGCATAACAAAAGAAGTGACATGTGGAGTGCCTCAAGGAACTCTCTTGGGTCCATTGTTATTCACTATTCACATGAATAATATATTTTTATTGGAAAAAAAGGGGACAAATTATCAGCTTTGCTGATGATACTGTGGTTGTATATAAGGACACAAACTGGTACAATTTGAAATTAAATATTGAAAGGGATTTTGTAGTACCTAATTGAACCTTGGTTGGACATTAGATTACTATCGGTAAATTTCACAAAAAAACAGTTTATCTACCATTCGGCAGCCTCGAGGCAGCCTCGAGACAACTCTTCCAAAATTTGTTATATGAGTACGAAATTCTTTCACAATAAAATCAGCAAATGAAATTAAATATATCGGAATAATGTTAGATCGTTCATTCCGATGGAAAATTGGACTAACAAAAAAATTAAGGAGCATCCTATATAAAAAATTGTCGAATTCTTGACTATAAAAGAGAGAATTATGGTTTATCCGAGCTCAGTGGAAATACGTTTAAGTTATGGAATCATAGGTTGGGAAGGTGTTTCAAAAACACTATAATGCACTACAAGCTGCACAAAATATCAGTTCTTGATCTAAAAGAAACTGAAAACGCACATTGATTGTGATGCCCTATTTATACAAGAATCATTTTATATTATATGAAAAAAAAATATTTTTATCCACGTTTTTGTTTTGTTTCATTTCTCATATGTAACAGTTGACTTGTATAAGTTTAGGAATAAGTACTTAATTGCGTTTATATATTTGTTTAGTTTTTATTAAATGAAATGTCCCACCACCTACAAATTATCGTACACATAGTTTCTGTGGTTATTTATGTGTTTATTGAAGTAAATATTTCAACTCAATATAATTAATTATTATAATATATATATATATATATATATATATATATATATATATATATATATATATATATATATATATATAAATATATAATTCAATTACTATTCATTAGTGTGTTTTATCTTTTGATAGAGCAACATATTATACTATAAATCAAATTTTTATTGTCGGTTATTCTATTTTCAACTGTACTATAATAAATTGAAATTCGAGAAATCCATTATAAAGATAAACATCTAGAGACAAACCGGAATTTAGCAGGGTCGATCTGTCACGGATTGTTTCGCAGCACATCGACGAACCGAGACCCATAAAAAATTACTACCAAACTAATAGCGAAGAAATGATCCGTAAACCAATGAGAAATTTTATTGTTTGGTACAGGGACAGGATTGAACGTTGACATAAAGTCGGGCCTACTTGCTACCGTACCGTACGAAAAGCATAAGAGGCGTTGAGAGTAAATAAAAAATAATAATAAAAGATCGAATACGATAATATACTTCAAATGGTTCCTTTTTCTATTGTGACCATTATACTTTATGAGATAAGTAAAGCATTTGGCTGGAAATAAAAATAACTTGTTTGGAAAAATAAGTTGATCTATTAGTACCAATTCATGAACTTAAACATAGAAATAAACTAGAGATCTTTGGAAGAAGATTTGGTGAAATCAACAACTACGGGAAATATTTTCGGAAATACTGAAAGACATGAAATTGTATAATTGATACAATTTCTTATTATATTTCTATTATCTGTATTAATTGTAAGTTCAACCCTCTGTAGCGCAATGTGACATTTCTGTCATAAACCGATTTATTCCTGACAAAAGAATTCATGAAGATGCTACAACTTTATATAAGTATAGTGTACTATCGAAAATGAAAAACCGTCGATATATTGAAAACGAACTTCCTCCTCAACATGTTCCTACAGTAGTATTGATTCAGAATTAGACTGGACACTGTCCTGTTTGGACTGGCTAGAGGATAAGCAAATTTTCTAAATGCTCATATGCGAAAAATGTGGCGTTGCTTTGTGCTACAAATTGTTTCAAGCAATTTTAAGTTAAGTTGTCTTCGCGATGCAGTGTAACATTTATGTCGCAGTCCTTTTAAATTTGATATTCTCATATGAATTTTAAAATAATTCCATAAACGCGTGTATTTTTAATTTTTTCACTTTCTCTGCTTATTTTTATAATGGGAGTCCTTGCCCTTCTGAGGGTTAATATTGGAATTTGGAACACAAATATTGTTTCTATGCATTTGATTAATAAGATGGTAACCAAACAATTTTGTGATCCAACTCCTCACAAAGATATTTTAGCACATATTCAATATTCAATAGTTTCAATCAACTGTTCATTTATTGCTTAAGGAGGTACCTATATCTAAACTTCTGGAAGCCATAAAGGTTAATATATCAGTTTTGGATTCGATTATATCGTGTTTTTACTTTATATCGCGAATTTTCATGATGATCATGATTGCTTTTTCAAGTACATCAGATAAGAGTTGATCATCAAACAAACGTTGTTTACCTGATGTCATTAATCCATCCAAAACAAAATCATTCCAACTATCTGCTCACATGAATATTATGCGCTTAGCTTTGGAAGTAAATCAATACTATCAAGCCAAATTTCATTGATATAAATTATCTTTTGATTCGAGAATTTCAATAATCAGATGTAAAAAATTCTGTCTGAAACGGATAATATATAGCGAATCCATTATAGTCATTCGCAAAAATATAGAATTATATCTCATTATATTAATATTAATTTAATTTTTTATATGGAAAAGAATATTCTATTTGGCATTTTTGTCAGTCTATAATTGTATTTTTAATTGAACTAACTTGATTTTAATAATTTCATATATATAAATCATTTACGTTTCAAAATCGTCTTAATTTTTTATTAAAAGAATGAATTTAAATAATTTATGTGAATATTTTGTGAGTTTTCGAATGTAAAAAATAGCTTTGACTGTCATGTTGGTGGATCGAATATGATTAGGAATGCAAACTAAGAAAAAAAGTTAGTTATTTTTCGAAAAACTTCTACTTTCAATGTATGTTTACCGTCAGTCTCTGGAGACGATAACTTGGTTATTGAAACGCGCGTCAGATAGTCTGTTGGTGTAGTAGTGTTGTAAATAGTGTGTTCAGTATGAATATAATCAAGGGTTCCAAAAATTCCAATTTTGATATGTTACGTCGATAAAATATTGCATATAGTGACACTTCATAAAAAATGTTTTACCATGTTTTATTAAAAATATCAAATTGTGGAAAATGGCATTTGGCAGTAACTTATATGTATATTTCCTCTGTCGATTCATGTGAAGAATAGATATAACCTTCATATAGTTTCAGATCTATATAATTTTTTATAGAAGAATGTAATAAATATTTCGTAAGCGAGCATCAGATTTTCATTCACACATCAAAAAATTGAAGTATTACAACGTATTTTTCTGTGGAGAAATTGGAAAAATATATCTGTTATTGAGTGTGATAGATAGCTTCCGTCATGAACTCAAGTTTTATGAATTTTAATCATTTGTTTGCCAAAAAAAAGTTTTTTACCGCAACTGATATTATCATCAGAGTCCTATGCGAAAATTCATCGAAGTTGAATTTTTTTTAAATTTATAAACCGAATTGAGATCGAGTTTTTTTCAAATGTTCAATTTTGATGTCTTATAACTCAGTTTTTATTATTCCTGAAAGGATAGAAGGACTATTTTCTTTTTTGAAAAATATTTTCTGTTTAATAAAAGAATATATACTGCTGAAAGTAATACAGCTTTGTTCTGCATATTAACTTTAACGTTAATCTCTTTCAAGAAGTTACACATTTTGATGAGATAAGTCATTAATTTTTTCTCCGTAACAGTTTTCCATAAACTTTCTGTTACTGTGTTATATATATTTTCCAAAGTTATACAAACTCAACTTTTTGTTTCAGCTGTTGTTATCTTATTGTACTTTTCAGGAATAATTAATGCCGCGTAATTATGAGAAATATCAAAGACTAAACGTTAAAAATTACTTCAATTGAAATGTAAATGGCTTAATAAAGTAACTTTTCTTTTTGTGCATTTGCTTTGTCGAGTTTCGTGACGTATCTAAATTACTTAGCTTTTATTTCAACAAAAACGTGCATTTAATTTTGTTGAATATTGATGAACCTATCCTTGAAGGGAGAATTGTTATTTGACATTAAACTCCTTAAAAGCGGTATCAGCCGCTCCTACAGACCTCTTCTTATCCGTTTTTCGGTGAAATCAATCCGTATTTTCTTTATTTATGTTTACTTGTTTCTATTTAGAGAGTGGGGTGGGTCTCTACCCTGTGTACCACCTTTCTATTCTGTCTCTTACTACTTCCTTTCAGCTCTTGGCCGCCAGTACATCCGAGTCTACATATATTTAGCCTCCCGATCTCGTTAGGGCTTTCCTCTTGTTCAATTTACTATTGGTTTCCACTTTATGATTCTCTCCAAGATAAACTAGAGGTCTTTTCTTTATATTTGCCCGAAGCATTTTTGGTCTTACATGCAATTTAGTAAATTTCCTCCTGGTTTTTCATTTTGTAGTTCCATAAGTATTCGATATGCATTTTTTGTAGTTTTTTCTCAGTCATAGAACTCAAGTTCTTTTTCATTTTTCTGATTTATTCTTATTAATTCAGCTGTATTAGTTTTTATTGACTTTATTAATGTCTGGTACATTTTTATTCCAGTATTTTCACTGGTATTTCTTAGAATAATGGCTGTTATTTGCGTTATAGTATTTTCATTGCTTTTATTGTTCGTTTATCTCTATTTGTCCTATTTCTGTCTAAATTTCTTTATCAATTTCAATATCAATCCTCTGGTTTCTGCCCAGTTATTAGCCTTCTTGTTTATGTTTGCCGTTGGTTTGCTATGGTTATCTTATTTTTCGACATACTTGTCAAATTTATTTTTATTTTTGTTGTTTATTTCTATTTCGTCTACCTTTTAGTCCAGCTCATTTTCCCTCTTTCTCTTTCTTTTCTGTATTGATATAGTTCATTTTCAGCGTCTTTCATTGTCTCTCTTGCTTTTCTGTTGTGCCTTTTCCAGTACACTCTCCGTCAAATCAATCTGTAATTCACTCATTTTCTTCTATGTCTAAAATATTTCCAGCGTCTATAGTTTTTTCATTCTCTTTTCCTATTCCTTCTATATCAATTTCTTAGTTTCTAGGTAGTTTTTGCTGTATTGCCTCTGCATATTTTATTCATATTTCACTGTTTTGAATTTCTATATTTTTTGTTTTCTTATCTTAGTCACTTTCATTTTGCTTCCATCAATATATGGTCACTGTCGGCATTCGTTCTTGGAAAAGCTTTAGCTTTGCATATTATTTTGAGGCATTTTTTTTGGTCAATACATGATCTAGTATGATTCCTGTTTGATCTTGTGTACTCTTCTGTGTTTAAGTTACATGCTTGTTTGTTATTAGCTGAATTATTTGTTGTATTCTTCTCTTTCTTTCTTAACAATATGTCTTATATTGTCTTAAGTACATAATTTCTTTGAGTTTCTCTAATGATTTTCTCAATTTTCTCATAGAAATATATGACAGCCTCCCGTTTATTGTTTCGAATTTTATGTCTCAGTCTTATTATTAACTGTTTTCATTTCTATCCCTATTTATTGCATCTTCTATATTCTCAACAGAATATTTCATTTGTTTCTCCTTTTATATCTCGTCTTTTTCATTCCTTCCATTATATTTTTCTTTCTATTGTTGAAAATGTCAAAACTAGCTGAATGTTTCCTTTTTATTGCCAATATTCATCGATTATGAAACTATCTGAATATTACACTGAATAGACAAATATCATGAGAATTTTGATGAAATCATTGAAAATCTTGGAAATAATCAAAATAATTAGATGACTCAATTAATAGTTATTTAAGCAACAAGTAAGAAAAATAATGCTTTTTTTACGAGTAGAACAGTTTTACGGCAAGAGCAGAAGGAGAATAACGAGTGAAAAAACTTACTTTACTCACGAGTTTCATGAAAAAATTCTTCTATGTCCGTAGACTTAAAAAAATCCAACAGAACTTCTATCAATTTTTATTTTGTAAAGTAATATTAAAAGTGCAAAAAAGTGTCTATAGTTGTATTAGTACTTATTGGATTGTTGGTAGGATTTTCACTCTGGAACCCATTTTGTTTTTCATTGAGTCGTCTACAGAACCCTCCACAACAGTGTTGGATTTCCTCCCACCATGCTTCTTTAGTTGAATTATATCATCACTGGAATATACTAATTGAGACGTCGATGAGCATCGAAATATATGCCCAATGTAGTTTTTAGGATTAGGTAAATTCAAATATGTTGCGATAAGCGACGGAATTTTTGAAAAGGTTTTGATACCTACAACGTTTGGCCTTTTTTAAATTTTATACTGCAAAAGTAAATGATATGTTTTGACATTTGTGGGTCGTTGGTCTTAATATTTCTTATAAATGTTTTCCAAGTTCAATCTATTGTCAGATATTCCACCAATAATAGTAAATCGACGTTGAACATGAGTTTTTGTATCAGGTACTGTGATAATTAAAGCATTTCCGGTATTAATAATATCATTACACTTCATTTTAAATAATTCCTCTCTCCACTGAGCTCCTGCGATTCTGAATATTAAAGCAACCTGAAAGATGTTACAAATAATATCTAAGCTTACATTAAAATTTTGCTGTCATACCTCATCATACCTTATGCATGAGATAATGGTCTGGAGCTTCCAACAGAAACTTATTAACTTCTTCATGGATACATGTATGAGTTTAGAGTATTTACTGATATCTACGTCGTTATTTACCTTTAGGGTCCCTTTCAGTTTTGAATAAGTCGGCCAAAGTGGTTGATGACTTCCACATTTTGAATTAAGCTTCAAAGGAAGCTCGTTCAACTTTTTCTTTGGAGCTGTTTATGCCTTTTTTTCCGCCACTCCATAAAACAATTATTTTTCCTTTAAATACTGCTCCCTGGATTTCTCAGGGAGAATATTCATAGTCACTGCAGTTGTCGATTCAACATCTTCTGGTATGCAGCTTAAACGTTCTTCACTATTACTCTCCATCACTAATAATAATACCAAACTCCTTTTAATTAGACACAAAACGGATTTTCTTGAACGAATATCAAGAAATAAAAGTGTAACAGTTTATCGGAGAAACGAATTGATATGAGAAGGAAAGCGTTAAAAGCCCACCATTTCGATGAAACAATTTCATAATTCCGTTAAAAAATTAACCGCTACGTTACTTTTTTTCACGCTTTTTGACTGATTCAGAAATTACATGAATATTATATTAAAACGAACGAAGATAAAAATTATTATTTGAAAATACAATTTCATATATTCATAAGAAATATTATCCAAGGAATTAAATGGAAAAACAGTAATCTGATAGACGATTTCAAGAGCTAAGATAATAAAAATTATTATCATCAAGGATTAGTATAGCGGATATCAGTAAAAATCAGTTAAAGTTCTAAGAATTTATTTTAAAGAAGAAAAATAAAATCAGTTTGAAACATTGTGCTCGATAGAATGAACAAATCACAAAGGACTCTTCTCGAATCTAATGAGGGAAATTTTTCTGTGAAACTCTTTTTAAACTTGTGATTGTGATTTTGTTATAGATCTTGATATTTTGATAGAAGTAACAATACTGTGATTCTCCTGAGAGGTTATTATCAACAAAATCAAAATTTGTTTGAAATTCTTTGAAATAAATAAAATAAAACTACTAAAACATGCTTTGCTGCTGATTTTTTCCATTAATCATGAAATTGATTTTTCTTTTCACCCTTCTTTCAAAACATAGCCTAACACATTTCCTGATTTTATTATGTTAATGAATTAGATTTAAAGAGCAAACTCACGTCACTGTCATTAAACAAACATAAACTTACAAGTATATCCGGATTCTGCGGGAGCTTTGACCATTCATTCACAATTCAACAAGTACAGAAAGTGCGGGAATAATACTAACACGAACAAAACCATTACAGCCGACCTTTCGCTCTAATAAATAGTTGAAAGGAAAAGGTCCAGTTCTGCTACATATATTTTTCTTGCAAGGGAATGTGTAGATTTATTCGCACTTGCTCAAAATGGAGTATAACTCAATTTACTCACATAAAAATAAAGAGAGCTAATACTGATGCCTTAATGCAGATTGTTCTCTAGAAAACATTATCATCCAATCGATTTTCAAATCTCCGAAAATACCAGAAACAATACGTAACTCTTAAATGAATGTTATACACATCTTGTTTGACTTTTTTTGTTTATATTTGACGAAATAAGTCCAAACTAAAAATATTAATTTTCGTGTATTCTTTTATTTTCTTGTCAAATAACAATTATGACCTTTTCTGTTACAAACAAATTAGAAATATAAGAAAAAACTATCCTCAATATTCATTCTACGAATTCTGTTCGAAGCCAGTTCGTGAAACGATATTTGCAGGATGAAAAAGAGAAAGAAAGTACAGGACAATCTACAAACCCCTCGGGAACAGTGATATTGCAAACGTTCGGTGCAGATTCTACTCTTCAGCGCTCATAAAATCCAAACAAACATTAACGGATTAGAAAAGTTGAATGGAAGTTGGAATTACAGTCATAATACTGATTTCCTCATCATTGTTGACTAGAGTACATTGTGTTAAAATAGTTTAGTTTTACAAAAAAAACGTACTCATTGGTATTATCACGAGAGAATGAAATTTTCTTCAAGGTAATTGCCATTTACAACTGTAGCTAGATTAAAAAAAAAGCTTTATCTGTTATGTAGTCCACAATATTTATTTATGTTTGTATAGTATTCGTATAGGATAATTTTATATTTAGATCTCGTTATATTACTCAGTTGTAACTTTATACACAGTCCCTTATTTTTACTTTAAATTCAAAGGGAGTTTTAAAGGGTCAACAAGAATCTAGAATTACTCTGTCTTCCAACCAATTTGTAGTTATAACTTTAATATAAATTGTGTTTGGAGTCTACAAGTACTGGAACCAATACTTTATATATTCTTAATTGAAGGATTATACACATTAGAAAACTTTTAACCGCAAAACTGATACACAATCTTCACGAAAAAAGTGGTAAATTTCAGTAGTTTACGTATTCTCAGAAACTCTGGTAGAAATCAAAGTTCTGCCACGTTTTATTAGCAGCGTTCCGATCAAACAATCCGGCTGATACTCTTCAAAGAAGCCGCCTCATTATTTGCATGGAATACAACAATTATTTTGATTTATTTAAACCCATTGATAGTGATATCAAAGGCTAAACGGATTGAAAAATGAATTTAATTGATTGTAAATTCTATAATTTATCGAGTTGTTTAAGTGGGAGATGTTGTAATTTATATACTAAAATAGAGAAAGTTTATCGAAAACTGAAAAAACATGAGAAATCAAACGATGATCATTTAATCAAGTTTAACAAAAGTGAATTTTCGTTGTAATTTGCGATGTACTTTTTGAAATACAAATATCTACAAAGAATTTCAATATTAAAATCATATTATAAAATTATTGTCTATTATAATACAACTTATTTATAATAAAAATCAACTTTATTTCATTTTGTTTCAAAAAATAATCTTAACATACTCCAAACAATATTTATATATTTATATCAACAACATATTAAAAGTATTAATATTTCGATGTTCCAATGTCCATACAAATGTTGGATTTCCATTAAATCAGTACAATACTAATAGGCCATTACGTTAATTTTTTTATAAAAAATGACTTTGTTAAAAATTAATACATCAAGAATAATCAATATACAATATACATTATGGTGTTCAATTCCAAATAAATCAATTCTAAATAATTAATGAAACAAGAGTGATTTTCCATTTATTTTTATGCCAATTCAAGCGTTCTATTTGAAATTATATGCGCCATATTTTTTCAATTTTCTTTAAATAAAGTGAATAATAGTTTTGTTTATTGAAAGATTTTTGTAATTATCCTTTCATAAATAAATTACAATTGGAATATATCCCAGAAAGAGAAAATTCGAAAACAGAAAACTCATAAAGAAAATGAAAGGTATTAAAAGAAGAGTAAAAAAGAATTATGTAACAAAAAAATTGCTATATAGTACATACACAACAATGAAAAATGTATAAAGATCAAAAGTACAATTGATTGAATAATGAGACTGACGCTATAAAATATTTTATGTTGAGCTTTCACTTTTTATCTTCAAAATATAGCCCCCTCTATCCACACACGGCACCATGAAAATCTTTCATTGTTCGAAACACCATCTTTTTCTATCAGTATCTACAAGTTACATGCTCCTTTCCTTTTCACACTTTCAAAGGACTTAATCTTGTTCCTTCCACCTCAAGAAACAGACGGATATCGTATGGTCCAAGATCTGGCAAATAAGACCGAATAAAGCGGTGGCTACTCTACAATTCTGTTAATTTTCTCTTTATTTTAGAAAGTTCAACAAAAATATATAATGAGTAAAAATCTTTATTGATAAATTGACATTCAGGAGCCCAGCGATGGTACAAAATCCCGTGATTATATAAAAAACAAACCTCATTGATGGATTCAACAATTCCAGTTTTTTGGCTGTTCAAAACATTTGACGCACTTTAAAATACGTCCACGTGATGAACATCAACTATTTTTTTTATCAATTCTCCTAAAGAAAGCAACTGTGATGCGAATTAATACTAGATTTGTTTTGTTTACAATAGCAAAAACACTGCACAGTCAGTCTCCATATCTACTTACCTTCAGTATCTACATGGAAAATTTATTTCCTCTATATTATTAAAAAACATTTAAATTAACCTCACCTTAAATATTTGACGACTTCTTTTTTTTTTTAAACGTTCAAGTAAACAAGTCACAGAATAAACAAAATACTTTGCTGAATTATTGGAACAATTTAAAAGATATCAAAAAGTGGAAGAGATAATATTTGCAACTCATGCCAAGAACCCTCTTTCATAAAACTTAATCTTGTTAAATGTGTCTGAGAAATATAATTTGAAATGTTGACTGTACAACTTCTTTAATACATTTTATAGATACTAAACATGTTTATAATGGCTTTTAGTATATAAAACAAACTTTTAGGTTCAAAGAAAAATTTATTGCTGGTGGGTGCTCGACATATTGATAAAAGTAAAAGCAGTAACTGTGAAGTATCTTACTGCTGTAGTGGTAGCAGTTTAGATGAAAACCAATGAATTAATATGTATTTGAAAATAAAGACTTTCGTAAATTATGAATTATTCGATTGACACGCGAAAAATTGTTTTTCGAATTGTGTGATGTGCTTAGCCGAATATTGACGAAGAAAATGTTACGAACTCAGTTCCACTCTGAAGGCGATCGTGCTTGGATTGGTAAAATTCTAAAATTTGGCGAAGGCGTCGTCTTCAATTAAATACCGGGGATTACTTTGATCTTTGTTTTTATAACTTTTTATAGCAAGCGGTTTATTTACATTGTTTCATTAGGATAATTTCTAGGAAGGTTTAATTATTTATCTGTTTGGTACCTTGTGCAAATTTGTAAAATCATAGAATTCAAGATTCAATATTCAAATTGACGTTGATAGAAATATTTATAATAATAATATAATAATATCAAAAATCACCGGAAATCATAATTAATTATTTCCCAGACGATGAATACATAAGTATTCGAAAGCTCTGAAAATATATTAAAGTTAGTCCACTTTGGTGAAGTGAATTATATTATTTACTTAAGTGTAGTGTTCAAATTAATTAAGAATGCGAGAGATTGTATATTCATTCACCACATGAATAGAAATCGAATAAATAAATTAGAAAAGCATTACAATAAAAATATTTCAGATGAATGTAGAACGGATTAATTTTCCAAATCGATCTACCGAAACTGTTCAATTTTAACTTGATTTGATGTAAATTATTCCTTTTGACCTCTCAATAGTATTGGAGAGAGCGCGTTTCTGTTGTTTATCATTTTCAGTTCGCTTTCTGTACTGTCTAAATCGAACAAATAACATAATTAAACTAATCTACTCAAAGATTTCAAATAACTGAAAAGCGGTGCTTACTCGGAAAATATTTCATCAGCTGAAAACAAACGTGTAAATAAACGGAAAACAGAACGAAGCAGATTAGTGCGAGTTAAAAATCCAAATTAGTAGAGCTGCATAAGGAAGAGATGATTACGAAAGTTCTATTTAAATTCTGGAAAGTCATGTTTATTCATTAGAACGTGTAATTTTCCACTACTGGTATTCTCACATGAGGGCGTACTAAATTTTAACACTGCATTTTGTACTTGGGCCTCTTTTCATTTAATGCTGAATTATTCCAATGATGAAGTAATTATTCTTCCAGATTTATGTTTTCTGTATTTCGTATAAGAGAGAGGTGTGAGGAAAGAGTGCTTTGCTCCTAGTCATATTTCCAAGCTTGGAACAGAAAGTAATCAAAAGGAACCAAATCAAGTGTATACAGCAGATGAGAGCGCATTTTGGTGATGAAACAAAAGTCTTTTTTTTATGAAGCAAGGTTTTTCTTGAATTCGACAGAAAATTCAGAAAATTTCAGAAAACTAACTTCTTTTAGTGATATCAAGATTGATTTAAAAGATGCATAACATTCTTTTTCAAATAAAAATCGAAATCAATTAGAGCTACAAATTGTTTTGTTTTCCATTTTTACTCAACAATGGAAACTAGCGTTGTTTCAAGCGGTTTAATAGTGGAGCTTTTACAGCAACCAGCAACGTAGCGGTTGCGGTTTTTATTTATTAGTTATCAGGTGTTTTAGTCGTGGTATTTCTACATTCTGGCACAAAACACGAATTATATACCTTTTTCAGATTAATCGAAGTTTAATAATAACGCTTATTTTAGAATAACCAAGAGAATAACTAGCGCATTTACTTTGTATCATATGTTCAGTGTATTTTATACGTATACATCACGCACTATGGCGACCTTACTGAAATGTTTAAGTTACCTACAAAATTTTTAAATTTGTAACATGAGTATATCCTCTTTTCATAAATAGTCTTTTTCACAAACAAATGAGTGGCTAGTCTAGATATTTTCTTTTCAATAGAAGTACAGTTTCTGTTTGTGCTCTATCTCCATATTTAATCACACTATATAAAGCGATTTCTCTGAAATTGATTGACTTTGACAATAATCGATATTCATGAACATTTATTGACTCATTAAAAACCAGAGCATTGCAATATTTTCAATATATATCTTATCTACTTTGCTTTCTCTTATGATTGCTAAGGAATAAGAGTAACTGAAGTGAGCCGAGCAGTGTAGTCAACTCTTCGTATTCGATCATCGTCTCACTTCGAGTTCTTTGACTCGGGTTCAAAAACTGATAAAATTGTGCGAGGCGAGTTTGCAAGAAATGAAGTTTTCCTATACACTATCTTTTTCAGTTAACTTTGATCAAATTCGTTAGTTGTGGACGCACATATCACCCGTGTCTTCACTAGGATGAACAAACCAGACGTTCACAACTCAAATATCAGATGTTACTACAGCGTTTTTTGCCTGAAATTTTTCAATAAGAATACTAGGAAAATACCTTCAAAACTACGGTATAATCTTTCTTTGTAATTGAGCGCTTGAGAACTCTTTGATAAAAATACCAGAATTAATAGTAAATATCCTCAAACACCTTCAAAATTGTAGTAGAATCTTTTTATCTTACGAATATCGTAATGAAGAATGTGATTTTTTGACAAATTATTCCAAGTTGTACAAAAAAGTTTATGATTCTATGATAGCGAAAAAGATGATGAGTTTGATAAATATTAATTATAATGTATTCTACACTTCCATGCATATTTTTCTCGAACATGTATAATTCATATTACATTTTTTAAACCATACTGTTACGAAAATCGCAGTAATTTGCTGTTAATAAACTAGATGCGATTCCAACAAACATTAAAAAAATTAATCGCTTTGAATCTAAATCCAATTTCAACAATAAATTCAAAAAAGGGATTAACTTACATTCACCCCGCCTCCTTCACCATATTTGCTCGCCAGCGCAACTGAAACAGAAAAGGCAACTGAAAAAAGATTTGTAGAGCTCTTTAATCACTATAAAAATAGTTCGGGGGCTGTTCTTTAGAATTGAAAATGTATGCTCATCTATTACATCAAATTATTCATTATTTATTAAAAGTAGGAAGGGTATTGTTTGCTGGTGCTTGATTGATATGATTCTACACAAATATCTTATTTTGTTTCCCTCGAATAGGATTCATTATCACCCAGAAAAAAAATTTCTTCATTTTCAACCTAAAAAAAAAGAAGGTTATCAACCTTTATATGATATTGTTAGTATAGTTGATTTTTGTACGTGTATATATATTAGTCTTTACTAGATTGAGTATAATTCAATTACACTGAATCGTTTAAATCCCTAGACAATAGTGAACGATTTCAATGTAAATATGGAAAAAACTGGCCCAACTAATATAAAAGCTGAACTAGATTCTACTCTGGGTGAAGCTGTTCTTCCGTTATCAACAGTAAAATACTGGGTAGCAGAGGTTAAACGAAGCTGTACGAACTGAAGAGCAGCATCGCAGTGGACGACCAAATGAAGTGATGACTTCAGAAATATGCGCCGTTTCACACCCAAAACGAAAGAACAAAACAATGGACCGAAAAAGTAGAACCGGCTCCAAAAAAGGCAAAGACCGTTCCATCTGCAGGCAAGGTCATAGCGTCGGTTTTTCGGGATGCGTGTGAGACTGTTTTCATTGTCTACCATGAAATGGGAAAATCATCAACGGCAATTATTATTCTAATAAATCAAGCAAAAAAGTCACATCCGTTATTACAATGGCCAAAATTAATGAATTAAAGTTTGAATTGATACCTCATGCACCCTATTTGGCAGATTTAGTGCTCTCGGATTATTTTCTTTCCCAGACTTGAAAGAAAGGTTGGGTAGTCAAAGATTCTCTAAGAATAAAGAGATTATGTCGGCAGGTAATGGCTATTTTGAGGAGCTTGACAATTATTATTATTATAAAAATGGTGTCGAACTTATTGAACATCGCTGGAAAAAGCGTATGGAGATTATGTTGAAAAATTAATATATTTTTTCCAAAATTTTTGTACTTCCTTTGTTGGGCCAGGTACTTCTGAGACTATTCTCGTATTAGAAAAATAGTATGAAAGGTAATGTTGAGATGGTAGTAAAACTAATTTTCTTTCTCAAACGTAATGCAACTTGGAAAATAGTTGATTCGTAGTGACTTTGAATTAACAAGAAACAAATTATTCTCATTCCCTATATATATACGGAAGTACAAGGAAATAATGTCATTTTATAATTCGTATGTCAAGAATTGAGTACTTATTGGAATTCGTAGCATAGCGATAAATTCATTTCAGCAACCATTCCACTCTACTGAAGCAAAAAGAAAAACTGCGAAATCCCTAACTGATTCAATAGGGCCATATATACTTTCGCGGACAAAATCGAAGTCAAATGCCTCTGATTACGGATGTAATTGACTTTATTAACGGATAATCGCTGAATCGGCTGAAACAAGCGGAATAATCGAAGTTTTAAGTTGATTGAGAGACATTATCAAGATCGAGACTCCCATGAAGATTTGTTATTGGGAAACAACTCAATTACGGCAAAATGGAAAATGGAATTTGAATTTCATTTCATTAAACCACGTTATTAAAATTGGAAACAGTAAATGGGGATTTTGAGCTTTTGAAATATGATATAAAATTATTATGATTGTATGAAACGCACTCCAAGGTGTAGTTTTCTTATTATCAAATATCAACATGATTTATCTAAATAGTTGGTAAAGTGAAAAGGAGAGGAGTAATAAACTCAAAAATTCAATAAATTAGCAATCTCACGAAAGCAAATATTACCATAAAAAACCTAACAAGTCACTATAGAATAGGTCTATACGAGTATACACGGTAGAAAAACACGGTGTGATCTTGAACATAGAAGCTATTGCTCTACAGCCTTCGATGATGTTACCCATGCCTTTAATAAGGGAGAACTATTTTATAAAATAATAATGATTTCACCATACAACTTTTTAATGCTAAAGACTCATCTGATGCAAATACACTCAAATGAAATAAAGGGAATCACATGGAACCGATAAAATCTGGTGTACCACAAGGCAGTGTGCTAGGACCAATAGGATACTTGAATTTTAAAGTATTTATTTTATAAGTTCTTGATATAAAATAATGTTAGAAAGTGAAATATTTAAATAAAAGTGAAAAAATAATACCCAAATATTGAATTAAAAATCGAAAAAATCTCAAATTTTTAACTACATAAGAAAACGATTTTTGAGTTCTAACCAATTATGCCAACAAAGTGAAAATAGGTTTGATCAACACATAGATAACATACCTTGAAGTTTGATAGAAAAATATTTTCCACAAAGTCAGTGAGGTTTTCCCTTTCTTTACAATCAAAATTCTTTCTAAAACAAACGCATAGACAACGATTCATCATATATATTACAAACGTGAAAGTGAGATTATTTAGACGGTAAACAAAGCATCAGCTGTTAACAGCAAATAGAAGCAATTATTGTGATCATATATTTATGTCATGATTGTTACTGGCAGCGTGATCGGAAATACTTGATTTTCCGGTGAGTCAATATTTTAAATGAGCTATGTGCTCTTTAAACCGTCCAATAACGGATCTCTAAGTCTACCCAATATACTTCCCGTCCCAATCACCACAGCTAATTTCATATATACAACTCTTTTCCAAATTTGGATTTTTAGTAGTGCTAGCAATGTCATCTACATCCAGTTTATCCATTAGTTTAACTATACACCATCTGTTATCCAAAATTTGCTTGATTCAATAAATTCAACTATAAAATCTAGAAAACGATTCTCATTGGTTTTCAGTTGTGACGTTACAGGTTTAATAAAAACATTGAGCAGTTATCTGCTTGATGATCAGGAGAATATCGTTGCCGGCAACGTAGCGTGTGCTATTATAATATAGTTTCTATTTAATAGCTACGTATGAATGAAACATTTTTTTTATATATAAGAATAAAGTGAATAAACCCTTTATAGGTTAATACATTATCACATAATCACGTTGAAAATTAAAAGCATAATAAACTTAATTACTAGAAAATATTAAAATAAGTTAGATTTGAATCTCATTTACATTAAAATGATCCTGGCAGCAAAAATAATTACAAAACGATCAACACTTTCAAACCTTTTATTTTTTATTTGAATTTGTGGCATCATACAGAAAACTTTATCACGTGTTTTAGTCGTGGTATTTCTACATCCTGGCACATATACCATTTTTCAGATTAATCAAAATTTAATAATATCGCTAATTTTAGAATAACCGAGAGAATAACTGTCATATTTATTTTGTATCATATGTCAATAATATTTTTCTCTCTAAATATTGATCAAAGAATTAAAAACAAAAATTATTATAAAATTTGTATGTAAACTATCCCAATTTTTTTTCTCACCATACAGGTATTTCATTTTCATCACTACCCCCTCTGGCGCATCACAGCTACTACACTAAATTTAAAAGAGATAGTTACGATGAATAATTGAATGAATCTCCCCAAAAAGAATTACCTCAGTATCTATTTAGACAGGTGCCTAGCCTGGAATGACTCATATGAAAAAACATGTTACAGCTTGACTAATTTGCAAGAAAATGTACCGCTTATTACTTTTCAAGGTTTTTGTATACAAAACTATTATTAAGTCTATTTGACCAAATGGACTACAACTCTAGGGTTAAACAAATAATACGAACATCATAAAGATACAACGTATTCGGTGCAAAGTATTGGAGTCGCTGGCTAACGTTCCGTAGTATATTCTTAATTACATCCAACAACAAGCTCCAACAATTATTGATGTTACTAGAGTTTAACAAAATGAACTAGTAGCAAATCTCTTTACTCATTAGACAATACAGAGACTGAAGAGGTATGCACCATTAGACCTAAACCTCAGACGCTACGTTATATTAGTTTTTTTGTATGTTACAGATTAAACGCAAAATGTACAGCTATATTCAATGAATGAATAAGTTATTTAGTAATATGATGGTGTCAGTGGACCTCTTCTCTATGAATTACACATATTTCTAATAACACAATTTTATTGTCTTCTGTTATTTATTTCACAAAATACTTTACCAACTTTAGTTACTTTGGTGTGTTGAATTTATATTTCTAATACAACCAAATAAGAACTTGAAAAAAAATGTTGAAAATCAGAATATTGATCTTTTGTGGCAACTCTTTTAAAATTACTTGAATTCAATGTGTGATTAGAAATCTTGAAATGTAGAAAACTTGGAAATACCTTGGGGTCACTTTTGGTGCGGTTTTATGCTGAAATAAACAATTTTCTAGTTTTCTTAGTTTTCTTAGTTTTCTCGGAGTACGCATATAAGATAGTTTAAATTTCGGCAAAATCAATAACATAAAAAATCTTAATCACACATAAATACATTGCCGAGTAGACATATGTTCACACTTTCATTAATATTATTTATAAACTTTTTTTGTACTATTTTTTTATTGGCTATTGCTTAGTTTATTACTCTGCAAAGCCTATCTTGTTAATAATAATATCTCGTTATTTTCAAGGTTCAAACTATGTCCGTATAATTTTCATTACCGCCAATTTAACACTTAACACTTAACACAAGTGATCCTATAATTTAGCAAATGTGACCTTCTAAGCTATAGTTATGTTTCTTCAATGCAAAAATTGAGTGAACTCTTATTTTTGAATGCTAATTAAACCACCTTAATAATGGAAGGATCTTACTGTGTTTTTACTAATAAATGTTACAAACAACAACAAAAGAATAATTTTCGAAAAATTATTTTACTTTGATATCTGATTTTTCAAATCCTCCATAGTGCCGTTCGCTTTTTTTATTAAGTATAAAACTCCTACATAGGACAAAAATGGATTCGTGAAAAGCTTTGACACATAAGCAACATTGTGTGTTGTATTTACAGTAATCTACTTAGAACAGTAATATAATAGGTTTCGCTCGTAACCGAAATTGGTTCATATTTTCATTCTCTCTTTTTATTTGAAGCTTTTTGCACCCTGCTTGAGAAGAGACAACTTCCATGATTTTTTCTCATTGTGGATTATTATCAGTCGGTTTCTTTTAGTTCAGATTCTGAAAGGTGCAGAAACTTTTGGTTAAGATAATTGAATCCATCTAGGAAAGTCTTTACATATTATTTCTTGCGATCTAACTTTGTATGTAGAGAAAATAGGAATGCATTTTTTTAATTGACAACATTTTTTCCTTGAATTTTCAATTGACAAGATTTTAAATACTTCATTATAGGCTAGTTCTATGTGCATCAACTTTCTCCACCGCCATAAATGGGCGACAACCTATATACTTGATACAAAACTCATTCATCATATCGAAAATTTCTGAGCAGTGCACGAAATCATCTTCTTGTTCAAATGTTCTTGTTCATCTAGAGAGAATAAATTCCGTTTTTTTCTTTCGTTAAGTCATAGGCTTCTATGTGCACCATCGCTAATAGCTCTTTTCATATATACAGAAAAAACCATCTGACTAGACGTGTACCTGTACCATTGTGCGATCAATAAATGACTCACAATAATTTTTTCATTCCACAAAATACTTTATTATATCGAACATTTCTGAGTAGTACACAAAATATATTGTTTAAAAAACTTTGGAAATTGGGAATGGAAGATTCCCTTTGATTCTATAAACTGGCTCCACCGTTTTTTTCTTTTAGTCCGAGCAAATTAATTCAGCTTGTTTCTTTCACCAAGTAAAAATATCTAATCTAATCGTTAAAGTCAATAAATAATTTAGGCCTCCCAGTTTCTGTTATAGGTACGAGGATATATTGAAAAATTCTTAGCCTACTATAGAACAAAATTACAATGTCAAAATATTTTATTATTCAACATATTCTCCTATTAATTGGATACATTTATTATAGTGAACCTGCAACGTCTTTAGACCTTTTAAAAAAATGTTTCTTCTTGCTCTGCAAACCAGACCGCCTCAACTTTTATTCTCCTCGTTGGAAGAAAATTTACGACCTTTTGAACTTTTTTTCAGTTGAGGAAAGAAGATAGTCTGAGGGAGGGAAATCTGGTGAATAAGGGGGGTGTTCTAGTAATTCAAACCCTAAATCACGAATTTTTTGCATGGCAGCATGAGATTTATGACCAGACGCGTTGACCTGCAAAAACAAAATACCTTTGGCTAGCTTTCCGCATCTTTTATCTTTAATTTTTTCCTGTAGAGTGGTCAGTAATGTCGAATAGTAATTACCAGTTGTTGTTCTACCCTTATCCAAAAAATCAATCATGATTACTTCATGGTTATCCCAAATACCTGAAGCAACAACTTTTTCAGCAGATTTTTGGACACGAAACTTAGGTCCAATTTTTCACGGTCGCATACGAAGGACATTGATCAACAAGGGTATTAAGCATATCTTCGTAAATCTGCTTACCTCTTAACCCTTTTAAATACAGGTACTTAATGATGGCTCGATACTCCAATTTTTAGATTTTCACAATTTCGGTGGACATCTTTTTTCTTTTAATTTATTGCGTAATTGACATTTATAACAAACGTGAAAGTGAGGTTGGGTAAAGGGAGTAAACAAAGTATCAACTGTTAACTAAGTATGATTTTCTGAGTTTCGATAACCAAGTTATCGTCTTCAGAGACTGAAAGTAAACTAAAACTTAATGACTTGACTTATCTGCTTTATACTAATTTTTGCCACCAATAAACCTTCTCGCGCGAAAATTCATTTCAGCGGAAAAACCTCCTTGGAGGGAATCTTCACATTCATTCCTTGGCTACTAAACTAAAGAGAGGGCTGTAAGGAATTGGTCCTTTAACCCTATTTAAGCTACTCTTATATTCAGCAATTTCAATGCTTTCAAACGCATCCATCAATTTATTGTTCCTTATATTTTTGAACAATTTCACATTATTAATATTTATGTCATGATTGTGACTGGCAGCGTGATCGGAAATACTTAATTTTCCGGTGAGTCAATATTTTAAATGAGCTATGTGCTCTTTAAACCGTCCAATAACGGATCTCTAAGTCTGCCCAATATACTTCCCGTCCCAATCACCACAGCTAATTTCATATATACAACTCTTTTCCAAATTTGGATTTTTAGTAGTGCTAGCAATGTCATCAACACCAGTTTATCAATTATTTTAACTACACAGGATCTGTTTTCCAAAATTTGCTTGATTCAATAAATTTAACTATAAAATATAGAGAAACGATACATAATAGAATATTTTAATATATCATATATCATATAGTTTTAGCACCCAAAAACCGTAGATATAAGGTATTTTCAGTAGAAAAGTATTTTTATTTTTTCCTTTGTTATCAAAAGGTCGTTATCAAGTTCAATCCTATTTGATAAGTAACAGAATTTTCAATTTAATTTCCCTTTAACAACGTTTGTAGTCATATTCCAGACTTTCAAGTTGTTAAGGAAGTATCACATACATAGTAATCTTCTCAGCCGTATTTAAATTGCGCGCTATAAACTTTGTAAGAATATAAAAGTCTAGACTTAGCAGTTTGTTTTCCATTAGAATTCGGGCCATTTCTCGATTTGTTCGTGAAAGCGAGTAATTAAGATAGAATTTGTTTTATACCAGCAAACATTAGATAATTTAGTATATACAGCGTTGTGTGAACAGTTAGTTTCTCGTAGTTTTAGAGAATTTTATATACTAAATTTGCTTAGTTAATATGTTTGATGATGTTATTCGATTTAAGTGGACACTTCCTCTTAATTTTGTTCTCTAGTTATTAGAGACACCCCGTCATTGTTTCTGCAGTTTTCTGTTCTATCAATCATTGTCAATTAATTCGATTTCTATTTGTTGATAGAAAAGCAAGGAAATTTTGTCAAAATTTCAAGTTTAATTTCGTTGAGAGAAAGAGAGCAAGAGAAATGTTTTATTGTCAAAAAATTGCTACAATTTGTAGACAAAAACTAAATATAAAAATAACTAAATAAAGATACATATGAAATATAATTTCAATATACAGAATAAAACCACAATGAGTAACCCAATTATAGGTAATAGTAATAGATAATAATTAGTATATAAGTTATATATAAATCCATAGCAAAAATTTAACTAGTATGCTGCATGTCCAGAATTGAATATTATTATTAGTCGTTTACAGAGCAGAAGGCACTTTGAAGTAAATATGCCCTCAAATTATTACAGAATGCGGGAAAAGATGATATCGATTTGATTTCAATTGACAAGTGATTGTGCATTCTTTTGCATTGTAAAATATTGAGCCCTTAACTAATTCTGAACATGGAGTAGGTAGGTGAAAGTCGAGCTCCGCATTTCTAAGTGGATAGCATATAGCAAAGGCAAACGGATTCAAAGATGAATGAGGAAGGAATAGTCAGAATATTTAATATTTTAAAAAAATCCTGCAGTGAGCAATGCTGTTAAGTCCGAGTAAATATCTAACAGCTCTCTTTTGTAGTTTGAACATTCGCTCAAATTGAGTCGCACCACACGTACCCCAGAAGGGAAGGGCATATCTGAGATGCGACTCAATAAGGGCACAATAGACTGTTAAGGTGGTGAATAAGTTCAGTTCTTTGGAAACTGATCTCAGCGTAAAGCAGAAGGAACTTCATTTTTTAGATAAGGCGGCAATATGTAATTCCCATTTCTAGGAATTGTCCAAAACGAGCCCTCATTGGTGGTGTTATATAATAAAAAAGGCTGCAATGTATTTTCATATGATAAATCTTTAGTTTTAGAAACGTTGAGACAGATAAGATTAGAGTCGCACCATGATTTAAGGGTAATTAGGTCTCTAGATATGGTGCTATGAAGTGCCGTGATATTAGGAATGCTTCAAAAGAAACTATTATCGTCTGCAAATAGACATATTTTACCACTGATGTCTAGATAGGCGATGACTTAAACCATGCGAGAGGTGTTCCCCTTGAACCGTAATACTGCAATTTGTTGATTAAAATATTATCAAAACAATTGAAAACCTTTGAAAAATCACAAAAAGTTGTTGCAGTTGAATGATGGCTGCTTACTGCTTAGACTAGAGTACACAAGGTGTTAATCAATATTTACCAGATATTTTGTACAAGAAGGGTACATTTCAATCTCCTAATTTTGAATGTTTCAGCAATTCCAGTTTTCCATAAATTTTATGATTTTTTCTGTTGTAATCCGTGGTTATACTATGTATTCTACGAGGTTTGTCTAAAGAGTAACCTAACAAAGAAACAAATCATTTTTATTTTCAATATTATCTTCTTTTACGTCTGTAAACTTTTTCCAGTGATGCTGTTACCTTTCAACTCTTCCAAATAATAGTTTCTATCTCTCCACTTACAAAGGGGTTAATTTAAGCAACAACGTCTTCGTCTCAATGAATTTTCCGTCATTTTCTGAGTAGATTCACACTTTATAATCCACTGTTTTGATTCTTTTTCGTTCTAGGAGTGATAGACCCAAATTTAATCTATGGTTATAAATTAACCAAAAAAAAATCGGTTGATTTTGCATAATTCACGTCAATAAGGCCTGAAAAATGTTCATTCCAATATGCTTATGGTTTAAAGTGAGTAAACCCGGCACCCAGCACACAAATAGCTTACGCATGCATAACTTATTTGCTTATTTGCGTAGGCGTATTCTATGCAACAACCAATATTGTCAGTCTGGAACTCAGTTTTCTTAGAAAAGTTACTAACAATGACTCACTTATTTTTTTATTTGAAATCGAAAACTCGTCATATATACGACATTCCTTATACTTCCATGAGCAATTAGTCACACTCTCGTTAAGTGTTTATACAAATCACGGAAATAGTTATGAATATACGAGGGGCAGTGTGATAAATACTGATCCTCAGCACTCGTTAGCGTCTGGTTCATTTGCAGTAGACGGCAAATGTAAAAGGATGCTGCTTATGGTGAACGTCAAAAATTGGTTAAATGTGGTCGATTCTATCATATTGACTTTTAGACTCTATTCATTTAGATTCAATTCATAAAAATTCGACTCATATCGATTTGATTTACGATTCGAATTTTATAGACAACACTGATGAAGTATTCAATATTCTATCAATATACATTCGTTTTATAGAGAATCGATTCATATCAATTGATTGGTTCGATTCAAACAGATTAAATTCATTTAGATTTGATACGTATAGATTCAACTCTTTTACATTTAATTCAAATAGATTCAGTTCATCTAGATTTGATTCACTTAGATTCGATTCGATTTATATAAATTGGGTTTGGTTCCTTTTGACTCTAGTCATATACTTTTAACTGATATATATGGAATTCATTTAGATTCGATTGATATGGATTCAATTCATATAGATATAGATCAAATAGATTAGATTCGTATAAATTACATTCACATAAACTCGTTTCATTAGATTCGATCCATATGGATTTGCTTCATTTGGATTCCATTCATGTAGATTCATATAGAATCATGTTTACATTCGTTACTAATAAATTCAATATCTACATTCGACTCACACAAATTTGATTTATAGAATCCTCTTCGGGTAGAGTTTTTATGGATCTTAGAAAAATAGATCCATATCGGTCTTTGATTAATTTCTTGTGTTTGGAAGGAAAATCAGGCAACGAATTTAAAGAGTCTTTGGATGCTGTTTATGGTGAAAGCCGAAAATTGGTTTAATTTGGTCGCATTTCAGTTTCTGATGAGCACCGTTCAGGTGTCCCAAAAAAAGGATAACGTGAAAAAAAACACGGTTTCGTATAGGCAGACCGCTGTTCAAAGGTTCGCGAGGTATCTGAGACATTTCAAAAAATCGAGCAGGTCACATCCTACATAAAATTTTAGGCATCGTTTCGATAAATAGCTAGCTACTATCACTTTTATATACTTTAATGGAAACTTAAATCACTTGCTAAAGAAGACTTTTCAAGCCGGAACCGAAGTATAAGGATATAAAAATTTACTTTAATGTTAGATTGAATCAATATTAAAGTCTGTTATATTTTTTTCCATTCTGATAACTTTTTTACGGTAATCTGAGAATTTTTGAGTATTCTCTGTAACATTTCAGTTTACAATTTTGAATTTAGATACAAAGTTTGCTCACCGTTATTATTGTTTACAGTTGAATTATTTCGTTATCTTAATGGAGGAAATTTGTTCTGGGTTATTTTTTGTTCTGTTTAGAGCTTTTTCGATCATGATCCGAATGTTTGGAAACTAATCCGGATCACGTTCACTAGCACTAGCATTTGGAAAGAAAACGATAACGAAATAAATGTATCACAATAGTAAAATAGGATCCTTTCTACTTTTGTATACCAGTGGGTAAAAGCGATCAGCTGACGGGTTGTTTTATTTGTTATTATCCGTTAGTTAACCTTTAAATGTTATTTATATTCTGTGAATATTATTATTTGTCATAGCAGGGTAATTGAAATGGGGATGAGACTTGTGTTTTTGTGTATTGTAGCATTTCGACATGAAAGTAGCTTCCTACTCTAAAAATTTTGTCTGAAATTCATGTGTATATAAATATTTAGTATTTACTCAATAATGAAAATTATAACAATTGAAATTTGTTAGACACCTGAATTTAACACAACAAAACTATAAATATATAAATTGTGAAGTTTTGCGATAGACAATATCTGCCCGCCGCTGTTATGAAATTGATTTATTAAGAAAATGGTTATGTAACTTCCATAGTTTTCTTACTTTTGGTCTATGATCTCCTAGTATATTCATATTCCTGAAGGCTAGCAGTTACATTTCATTCAAATCAGGAACACACTTGGGAATGTAGAGAGATATTGAATTTGTTATTGTTTGGGAAACAGCCAGACTAGGTTATAAAACTGAGAATGTGAATAAATTCTGTTAACCATTCTCGAAAAGCCAAATTGTTGATTTATTATTTGTCATAAAATTTTTGTCTGTATAATATGGAATTTATTGGATTCGTTGTTTTTAGAAGTAGGAAATATTTATTGCCAGGAAAAGTTGAAAGATATTGATATAAATCCTACAAAAATTTATATTTGAGCAGCCCCTAATACCGGTCCTATTATTTTGGAAGGATTATGGATGGTCAAAAACTATAAAAATATTCGTGCTCTTTAGTGAGAAGCCAATTATTTCTAGTTAAAGTAACTATAATTCTGCGCAATTGTCTTAAAATTTTATATTTCTGTATCTGCCCGTTTTTTAATTATAAAAAAAACGTTTTATGAAGTTGTTACCTCTGGTATTACCAACAATTGGATTGCTTAACTACTGGTCAAGATTTTTAGTGGCTGTATGAATTACACGAAACGGCAGTGCCTCCTGATTACAGAGACATTTCATTTAATAGAAAAATGTATTTTCTCGAGTTATCAGCTAACTAAATATACCTTAACAAACCAAAAAAACGTATCCTAATAAAAGCTAAGCTAAGCCCCACCTCTTCAGACAAGCTCCAATCTCCCAAACAAAAACCGTATAATTCATAAATACAGTTGTCAACTTATCAATTCATTGGTAAAACATGAAGTACTCATTTGCGACATATAGGACATCGATTGAAAAACTAACGTGTATCAATTATGATCTTAAAGCGGGTAGATCCTGAAACATAGCTCTTTTCCGGAATGAAGATGTAGTATTTAGAATGCCTTGATTTAAAAAAAATGTAAGGCTGCAATGACAAGGGAAATCAATGGAAATTATGAAATCTACACATTGTGTAGAAATAAAATTTTATCATAGCGGACAGCCACGGCTACTTGTAATATAACTGGTAGATTGTGAGGGTTCTTAAGAAAGACGCTTGGAGAATTAAAGTGTTAGCTATGATAGGACTTTCATGGAAAAAATTGTCTTCATTTGCTAACGCAGCCAAATCGTAGAATTTTGAAGTGCGAAATAATCTTGCTCTTTTTACCAACAATAAGTTGGAAACCGAAATATTATACGGAGCAGCAAACCAAGTTATTTAATGACAGAAATCAACTTCATACGAGTTGGAAAAGTGTTCCAGAATGATCGACAAGTAGCGTTGCTTGATATATTGTCACAGCGTGGAATGAATTGTGATAACTATTCTTTCAACGTTATTATACACAACAATATCAGTAATTCAAGCATTGTTGCTGATAAAAGATCTAGTTTCACTCTCAATATAGCCCAGATTCGACCAATAGTGACTATTCTTTGATTCTGAATACTTAATACTGATCTAGCACAAGGTTGTCTTCAGACAATGATGCGAGAAAATATGCAGAGACCTGGTACACAAAAATATCAATCAAGACGAGCTAGACGACTTGGTTCTGCTTATTTTTATAAATTCCCAAGTATACCTTGTGGAATTAGCGAACACTAAGGAAATGTAGAAAATGCAACAAAGTTTAATGAAATATAACAAAGAAGTGATCTAAACCATAAATATTTAAAGACATTATCATGATGTTTTTGATGAGCAGCATAAATAGAAATCTTAGGCATATAACAGCTTTTTGACGACGACTTCTGATACTGAGTGAAGAAATTGCTAGACATTTTGAGCAAATTCATTCACAGTGCATATTTCGGGCAGTAATCTTACTCGCTCGGACTATTGAACTTTCATTAAATAAGAAAAAACCGAACGGTAAACTTCACTTGAACTTGCTTCAATAAATGGTACCCATTGATAATTACTATTGATCAAATCTATGTCATTGGTAACATGATTTTGTGAAAATTTTTTCACTTCCAGCAAGATGGAACTCTATTCTTTTATCTTCCAATTAGACCGAAGCTAATTGACTTCCTGTCAGATATATTGGTCGATGAGGAGCAATAGAATGGTCACCACTATCGCCCTACTTTGACACCCTAGATTTCTTTGTATCAGTATCTAAGTGGGACTGTTCATAAAACACAGCATCATGATTTGGAGGGAACAATAACAGCTGTTTATAGAGAGCTTCAGGCTGAAGTTTCTAATAGTAAAATTCCCTGGCAGAAGGATTGGTCGAGAGGTTTTTTTCTATGTAGGTTTAACTTTCATACGAGTATTGTCGGTCTATTATTAGCTACTATTTCCTCATTCAACTTGTAATCTTTTTTGACCTCGATTCCTATGCATGATGAATATCGTGCATAAGTATTTTTCTATTGTTAAGTACAACAAAAGTGGATAACATCCAACAATATTTGAACCATGTTCGAAACAAAATTATAAGTTTTGAATTTTGGGAGCTATTCCTTTCTATAGCCAAGTTCCACTTCACATAATTTATAGTGAACAATTTATTATGATAACGATAATTATGCTTTATACTGATTAATTTTCACAAATTTGGGGCTTCATCAATCTAGCAATAAACAGTTATTGTACTTGACGATCATTATTGACTCTAATATTCGAACTAATCATCCAACACTTTGGAAACAACCCTTTCAGAATATTGAAATAGTTTATTAATAATTACAAGCTAAACAGCAGGGAACATTTGTATTTAAACGTAGAGTTTAAATCCATCACTGAATATTTACGTTTCTCCAACAAATGTGACAGGGGATCTTCTTCAACGACAATTTAAGAGCTAGTAACTCAGGTTGATTACACAGCGGGTGGAATAAATTTTGTGTTACCAACTAATTTGTGCTGTAAAGGGTTTATATAGTCGTGTAGGAGATTCTAGATGGGGATATGTATTTACACCCACATCTATTCTATTAATTTCACTTTGAAGTGGTAATAGAAAGCAACGATTTTTGTTGTGGATTGAATTTCAATTATACAATAGAATTCAAATTCAAACCGTCCGAATACCCTAGATCTCTTCCATCGGTAAAATATCAGAAAAATAAAATTACAGAAAATGGTGAATTTTTTCAGTTGTCTTTTTACAATAACCATCTTAGAGTGCCACACACTTGCAGAACTGCCGTCGTCTGTTGGTGAATGCACTCAATAAACTTCTAAACTAAAGCATCTTTTACATTAACACATCCGTTTAAGGAGAATTGTCAGATCTCAACCGGAGCAACATTTGGCCTGAACATAGCATTTTCTGCTCTGAGTATTCTGCCTCTGCGTCACTACTTTCTCCAAACTGCTTTTCCCATACCCTAATTTTGTCACAATTCCTGCTCTTTGTTCATTTTTGCAACACTCAAGATTGTATTGAGCATCAAACAAATGTATTGGTCAGTAAAGAAACTTACATTTGAATTGAAAGAAACAAGTATTTGAAGAAAATATAAAATTGTGTCAACGTTTCCGTTACTCGATAATTAGCAAGAATTACATAGACAAGTTTTTCATTCGTAGGTATATCCAAGGTTTTATCACTTTTTTATTGTGCTTCACTTGTTTCCACTGTATATCATTGGATAAATATGTAAATGAATTCTTCTCGCAAAATATCCCTATGGATTACGTCGTTGCCGTTAAATTAAAATTGGCTCCTAAATTGAGTACCAGAAGCATTAAAGGGTGAAATTATTACAAATGAAGTTGGAAATTAGTTAGTACGGAAGATCCTCTGGGATGCTGAAATCACAAAAAAATTTAATGCTGCAATTGGTACAAACCAATAATCGAGGTATCCTGAGCTTGTCAGTGTCGTACTTAAAATTTTTATAAAAGATATTCCAAAAATTGTATGTCAATATCATACAAAAATTTTTGAAATTTATTTATATTTTATTATTATAGAAGATTTCGTTGAATGGAAAGTTGATTATGATGAATCTCAAACTTGAGAATTACTTCATTTCATAACCAATATTTCAACTTCCACAAGCTAAATAACTAGGAATTCGACAGAAGACAAACATGACAGAAACATATCTATAGTATTTAGGATAAAAACTAGACCAAATTCATTGGCCAATAGAAAGAAATTCCAAGTATGATTTGAAGGCGACGTGATACTGTATTTAAACATCCTTATTCATTCAGGGGCAGCGGTATGCTAATAGAATAAAACTTTCTAACTAATCATTAAAAATTAGTAAAGTATGTAGAACACTAACTAATTTGGAATTTCTGGAGCCGTTGGTGATATTCATACTGAACACACAGCTTACACCACCACTACAACTCACAAGTACACTGTCTGACGCGCGTTTCGAAGTTACCGTCTTCAAAGACTGAAAGTAAATAGTTTACCTTCAATCTTCTTCAAGTTATTGTTTTCAGAGGCTGAAGATAAACAGTTTACCTTCAGTCTCTGAAGACGATTGGTTATCGAAGCGCGCGTCAGACTGTGTAATTAAGAGTGTTGTTGTAGAGGTGATGTAAACAGTGTGTTCAGTATGTATACATTGGTACTTTGTCTATACATGTCATTATGACTCATAACGATAGCTTAGTGCCTTAGAGTGAATTTATAAATAAATATATTTAGATTAAAATAAGTCAGTGATATTTAAATTTTCTTTGTTGAGTTCTTTACTTCTTCTGAAGGACCAATCAACTATCGCTAAGACTTGAAATTAGAAGATAGACTTTATTTTATTCAGTTTATACACATATCTTCTTGAAAAGAAACCAAACTTATCCGCATATTAATTTTGCCCAGTTGTGCCAGCTTTCTGTCACCATAGGTTCACGAAGTCCGTGAGTTTTAAACGGGTAAAATAAGAAGAACGAAAAATTCAATCATATTTAGATGATCATAAGTTGTAAACACATATAGACCTTTATTTTGGAACTATAAAAATGATCTACTAAATGCTATATCTCTAGTACGCGCCTTAAAATATTCAAGTTTAAAGATAAAAAATCAGTTTTGGGCAAATCTCCCATTTCCTGTGGCTAGATTGCTCATTACACTGGCCATAAGCTAAAGGGCATTACAAAATCAATTTCCTACATCCATATCGTGAGCTACAACTATTTTTTCAGCCCATAATCTCGTAATCGATTCCAAGAATTCATTATACAGAATCTTAATCATTCTCCAACCAAGTTTGAGCTTGTTAATAGACACGACTCTTAAGTTGACGTGTTGCTACACTTGTTCGAAGATGCTAAACTGCACATGTTTTTTTAGTAATGGTGACTCAGTTAATTGAGTATTACTAAGATTAGTAATTTTGTTCTCAGATTTTGGAGCATTTCATATTATCTACAGCACTCGTATTTAATTTTTACCAATATATTGTTTGTATAGGACAATTTCTTTTAAGAATACTTTCGAATTATTTGATCAAAATCAAGTTGTTTTGTTGTTTCAACACACCAATGCCATTTTTTTTAAAGAATACTCCTTCTTGATGCACTTGATACGTCCAATTGCAGTGAAGATAAAATCAATACCTTTTCCTACTATATCTGTAATGCTATAATATTTATATGCCTTACTGACAGTTTCTATGATAAAAAGGTTCTTCTGTGTGTTTGGTGGAATACGCGGAATTGTTCATTTTGAAGTACCTTGCGTTATTCGTTATTCGTCGTTATTCTGCTACACAGCAATGCAAGAATGCACTGTGCAGAACTCTAGAAAAATTAATAAAATGAGGTGAAAAATTATTCTTAAATTTGGATGATGTTTGAAATACTATCTTGAAATATCTGTCTTACATGTAAAGTACGCAAACTAGATAACAAAATATTGACAAAGAAGGTGATTACATTAATGAACAAAATTTTATATTTTCTATATCAAGGCTTTAGAAAACAATATTTATTCCAAACAAAAACTTTAACTTGAATATTTTGAAATGAGAACCCGATATTTTACGAGATTTTTAAGACAATTTTTAGAGTTTTAAAACAAAGATTTCCAGCTTATCATTTCTTATTCTATATATTCAGCTTTTGTGATATTTACAAAGTTTTCTTAAAAATATTTCTTCTATTTTCAAGAGCATGTGAACTCTTTGTACAATGAATATGCTATAGCGACAATAAATAATCAACCGAAAAGGTATTAGATGGAAGCAATTATTTTGTCATCTCTTATTCCAGTCTACAGTCTAATCTGTTGTGGATATTGAGTGTTTTTCTCCCATCTAACGATTGTTATACGTGACTAATATCTACAAACATGCCAATTTAAGTTCATTTTTTTTACTTAAAACCAAAGTTAATGTTAATGTGATCTTTTATATGGTCTTCAAGACATTTACTGTGCGAAAACGATCTAACTAAAGCGGTTAAAAGCACTCCGACAAACCAGAACGGGTTTAAACTTATCTCAAATTATAAGGGTATGAGACTACTAATTGAAATAGATGTAGTGTAATTGCTGCTATAAGAATTCATTCATCTCGTAACTTGAACGATATCGCTTGGTTCTCGCTGTGGAATATACAAGGTTTGTCCAGAAAATAC